>NW_010322573.1:43644-66699 GCF_000700745.2 Antrostomus carolinensis
ATACTTGAAGAGGCAACTAAAAATGTAACACACCTAATGTATTTGTTAAAGTGTAACATCTTCAGTCACAGAAGCCATAATTTTTTTCCAGCCACAGTCAGAGGTCTCTCACACAAGGTGCGGTCCTAGACCATATAGGCTTTTCATCACTAGCTTTATATATACACAAGTAATTTTAAAAAGGAATTACAGTTTAACTACTTACTACAGAATACTTAGCTTCAGCAAGGAAGCTATTATTGTTTCAAAATGAGACATACACCTGCATGAAAGGTGTTCTCTTTAAAGTAAGAATTTTCACAAAAATAGCAAAATAAGTTCTTTACATACTTAATTCAAATAGGACAAACAAAAAAAACTACCAAGGGCAAGTATAACATAGCTCTTGTGTATTTAAGTCATTATTTGCCTTTCCAAGCAGATTCAAGAACATATTCATCAGTATAAAACTATTTTAATGAACAGACACTGGGCAAGGGTGCTGGTCAGTGCATCAATTAGAGGAACATTACAGTGTTCTCAGATAGAATTCTGTGCAACCAAAATTTAAAGGGATCTTCATGTATTGCCTTAAACAAGGATTCAATCTTTTCTTACAACTTGCTATTTTTACAAATGTTTTCCCTACTCAAACAAAGTAACATGCAGAAAAAACAGATTTCTTCAGATTTAAGCCTAATAATTTAAGTTAAAAGAGGGAAAAATTGTTAGCATACTTTGAGTTTGAAGCAAGGTGCATCTTGGGTCTGCTTGCCCAGTGAAATGAAAGGTTTTATTGGGACACAGATGAGAAAGTGTGCTTATGCACTGGTGTCGTCCATGCATCAAATTTCACAGCTCAGAGATAAAAAAATTATTAATTCATTAAGTATTTGCTAACATTGCTTTGAATTTAAAAACAGGTATATCTCTTAATGAAAGCCTCTAGTTTCTCCAACTACTATTACTAAGTAATATAAATAGCAACTGAGCATAATAAATTCCTTTCAAATACATTTACCTTTTGAAGTCAGAAGTGTAACAATCAAGTGCTGGCTCTGTGTTCTCAATAAAAATCATTAAAAAAAGAGGATGGTCAATGACTTTATTTTTGCCTCCCTCAGGGTTACATTTCCTTTTATCTGCTCAACGATAGGATCAGTTCTGCTTTCAGAGAAGCAAACTGTTCATGCTGACATACTTGCAAGCTGGATGCAGCCAGTTTCAAGCACAGAACTGAATCACTTTAGTGCATTCTGAAGACCAGATCAGACAAAAGGCCTTTCAGTAATTAAGGAAGGTTGGTTTGGTATTTTCTTTTTTCTCTTAAAGTAAAGTAGGCACCATTGTTGCATCCCTACTTTGGGAAGGGAAGAAGTGGCAAAAAGTAAAGACAAATTACAAAAGTACTCAAATAATTTTTTTCCAGGAGATCCACCATCATTTATACACTTTCACAACTTGTAAAACCCTTTGTAAATTTAGAAGAATTTCAAATAAATAGGTCTACAGCAACTACTAAGTCAATATTTATCTTGCTCATTGTGGAGTAAAACTTAAATGAAAAAAAAAAAATCATGTTAAGGCAGATTTCAGTCAAACATGTTCCAAATTGCACAGTTATGTTGGTCAGTGGTCTAAAATGTTTTCCCCAGGTCAAAGAGTTAAAGTTATTTAAATGCTTGTCTAATGCCAATTCAACCTGGCACTTGACCATTTTATTTTCTGTTTCCAGGAAGATACACAACTAACATTACATATACCATACTGTATATTTCACACTCCAATTTAAGATGAAATTATGCTTTTACAAAATGTGAGATGACTACATGTTACAGGCTTTGTGCAGTTAGACCACCATATGCATAGATGTCCTAATGCTAAATTCTCTTCTTCAGTATCTCATAGTACTGGAGGCTCTGAAGTAGGAGAGGAACTTGTAACACAGACTAACCACAAAGTACCAGATATTTCTTGCCATTTGTGATCTTGCAATAAAGATACGCCAGATGAGGATCACAAGAATTGTGTTGAAGCCGTAGCGTATATTCCTTAACCTAAGGAAAAACAAAAGAAATAATTGTAAGCCAAGGTACCAAGACTTACAGGGAAAAAGAACACTCTAAAAATTAATTTCTAATGTAGCATTTAAGTTGTTCATCTATTCATCTCAAGATACATTATGAGTGGTATTAAAGCAAAACTTCACAAGGGCAGGAAAAGACAGAAAATATAAACAGAGGAAAATAAAAATTTATATTTACTTATTCAAATGTTTCCTAGCTGCAGGGAGGCCAGACATTTCTTCATTCAACACGTATTTCTTTGTTCCCATGCAGTAATTTTCCATGTATTCTGCCCAATGTAGTTGTCGAACATCAAAATTAAACGTCTGTATAAAATAAAAGCTTTCTCTGTTAGTTGTCTAAACATTCACCTGCTATAATAATTTAAAGAAAAAGAATAAATGCCTTTATACCAGATAATTCCACTTTGTCTTTGATGCAAGAAAGTTATCTTGTCCTTAATTACAAGAACAATCCAGATTTAGATCCCATTTCTGACTCAACCACCAGCTTCTTACACTATCTCTTCCAAATTTCAACCATTTCATGCCTTATTTGCCTTCCTCAGCAGCAATATTCTTCCCTCCACTTCCACATGCACTGCTTTGCCATTTCATCTCTCTGTAAGGAACTCCACTCTAGAAATAACTATTTTCTATTATGTTGTTGCTTTTTAAGCAACAAAATAATTCTAATATGCTATAAACACTGCTCTGTGACAAGTTCACTGTTTGATAAATCCAGAGTTCTTTTAGCTGTGCTTATAGTTGTACAGCTAGACTGTGAAAAGAACTATGTGAGGATCTTCTGCAGAAGACAAAGTTACTATAGTAAATTCAGAACTCAAGTTTTTCACTAATGTACTGATTTCCTCATGAAACCGTATTCAACTTTATAAGTTGTTAAACATACACTAAAACCCCAAGTCCATGCTTCCAAATAAGCTGCTTAACAGCATGGCAGGTGTGTTATAAAGTTTGATGAAAAATATACCAAGGACAGTTCTGAAGACAATCCCTGACAGTGAGTCTTTGTAATTTAGCATTATTTGTAAATTAAAGGTCAGCATGTAGTTCTAGTCTATATGACATAATATATATATGCTAAACAGCCTCCTAGCACTGGTAAGTTATCAGAATCTCTCTAATTAAACTTTACTTTCCATAACATATCAACGTAGCAAGAATGTAAAAGTAAAGAAAGTGAAGTTTCAACCATTATTTCAAGTAGTTCTTTATTACTGTACACCCATTTTACTTAAAATTCAGCTATTTCAAAATACTAGCAGTCCAAAGCTCTGGGGTTATTTTGGTTTTGTTTTTTAAACTTATCCAGAACTGAAGTTGCTGGGGGGAAGACGAAATGGGGGGAAGGGGTAGAAATCCTCTCTACACAAGAATCACTAAAAGCTATCCTATTTCCCACTTCTAGACAGTTTGTTTAGATGTCTGGCAGCTTTTCTTCAACTTGACCATAGAACTAGATTCTGGAAAACACGTGATTAGGGAAGACATTTTAAAGATGACAAAACTGATCCAAATGCATAAGGGAATTTGAGTTTTTAAAAGTGTAAATGATGATCCTGCTGAATATTAACCAACAAAATGACAGCAGAAAGTCAGTTTAAACTCAGTTAAATGCTAGGCCGGGGAGGAGCAGAAATTGATCTCAGTTTCAGCAATACATCTTTGTTTTAACATATACATGTATCTTCCCTCGAGACATGCTGGAGGATGGGGAGATAGAAGGGAACAACTCCATTCCACTGCAGCTTCACTATAGCACAAACATATTTTTAATAACTTGGAATGAATCCAGAAAGATTTGCATACCTCTTCCCAACCATACAAGGGGTGGGGAGGTGGGAATCTGGCTGCACAAGCAGACATGCAGGAAAGTAAAGTAGCTTCAGTCAACACTAGTCCCCAGGGTGAACCAGCTAGCCACACCCAGGCATTTCTGTTACTTTTGAGATTGGTACATGCAGCACAAAAATAGACTCACACAGATAGTCAACAACTACACACAGTGGGAAGACTAAGACTTTTCCTTTGAGCTCTTTCATTCACTCTTACTCAGACCCTGTACTCAACAGTTTTTGTTCTTCCTCAACCACCTTCAGGACTTTACTGTCATCGTGTCTATTACACTTTGCCCCCTGCATGAGGCAGTTTTAGTCACACAGCAAGAGCGTGAGAAGTAAGAGAATTTACACTTTCATTTCTTGATTACAAGGGCTCTCTGGCCAAAGCATGAAAAGGGCACAGAAGTCGTTACTAGTTTAAAAACAAGTAAAAAAGTCCCTCAAAACCTGTCTCCTGTTCCTCAGAAAAGAGACAGTGGTGAATAAGTGTTGTTTTATTCATTATATAGGTCAAATCATAACAGCTTGGCCACTTGGTTGCTATACAGGCAACACCAGATCAGATGATCAGGCCACTCCAAAACCAAGCTTTTATACCAGGTCTCCTTCGAGTAGGTCTTGCCCTTCCTCATCTCTGATCACATCACTGATCTGGCTCATAATACAGCCCTGGTGCAACTGAAAGGATGCAACAGGAATCTCCAGCTCTAGATTACAGTAAGGCCTTATACAGTTCATGTCTTTATTAAATCTGAAAATCAAGGAGCTTGTATTTCACTTTCAGTCCCCATGCCCACATCACACAGCTACTTGCCTTTTTGTCTTGGGGGTTTAGCTGGTTCATTAACATAGTCATATTTTCAGTATTCCAAATCCAAGAATTGCTTGTAAAGTATTCCAATAACATCATGGCCTTATGAAGACGAGTTATTGTTTTCATCATCCTACAGTCCAAGGCATGGAAGGTAGAGGTGACAGTGGTAAGGATTAGTTCAAACACAGTAAGATCAAATTTTTCATCCTCCAACCCCACACCTCTATGTTAATATATCCCATCTTGCTCTGTACCCAAAGCTTGTTATATTCGATCAACAGGATATTTCTGCATATTAAAGTGGGCTTTGACTGTCCAATCTTTATATAGAATCAGAAATTACAGGACAGTCCTTTTTTCTTAATTCTACTTCTCGGTGCAATAGTAAGTTTCTTATCTGGAAAAAAAAAAAAAAGTAAAATGTTGTCTTTTGTTGGTAACTCTTACTTTAGGACACAGACCATTTTCACTTCAGCATACTGGAACACCTAACTGCACTGAACAATTTGACTTGATGAAAGGATGAAAGAGTCAAATTGCACAGTGCAGAACATATGCACATGACAACTTCAAGTAAGGGAGCGAGTTTCCCTGATCTTCCGACACACTATGCAAGATCAGATCTCCAACAAAACAAAATTGGCTCATTATGAACACTAAGAGATCAAAGCTTAAAATCACCATAACTATGGCTTAGCCCCTTAACACTACTGCTTCTGCAGCAAAGGGCAGGAAAATACTTAAGGGCACAGGCGGATCATAGCAGATCCTGCTAGTTAGGTGATCAGTTCTATGCTACTTCAAAATATGCAGAAATACCTTCCATCACCCTTTATTATGCAGAGGAAGCAACTCTACATAACCATATCTTGGAATACAGAGAAAATATGCTATAAGGATCAATTTGGGCAAGTTTCTCTTTAATCAAACTATCTGAAGTGGACCTAAAAAATGTGAGCCATCCAGCGTTTCAGACATGAAGCTCTCACATTTATGAGAAGAAAACTGTTTCCAGTGTCAGAGATGGTCACTCAATTTTAGTAAGTACTAACTAGTAACACATAACCTAATACTATTAAATTCCTGCTTTGGGTGCTTGAGGTATTTCCATCTCACAGAACTGCTTCCAATTTGATCCTTACAGCAGTACATACTGATCATTTTAAGCATGAGGAGGGGGTGGGGAAGTCAAAGAAAGCAAAACAACCCAGCATTAACAGGAAATGGCTTTCTGAAGGTAAGTTCTGTTCAATAAGTTCATAAAAGCAATAAAACCCACTGATTTTTCTCTGAAAGCTGCCTTGATGCATTCATACTTGTAGAAGGGATATAGCACATCGGCCCAGAAACTCTTCTTAAAGAAAGTATTTGCATCATATTAGTGTCCCCTACTGTCACTAATGGCTGGCATCTCAGTATTTAAGGAAATATCAAAATTACCTCCTTTTCTTCTCATGAAATGGACCAATACAAATTCAGAGTTGTATTCAAATTTTAGACCACTAGCTAATTTTATTAGTAGGCATTTCTAGATGCTTTCAAACACCTGTTTATAATTTCACCAGCTGGGCAAGTTGGCAACAGTGGGAGCTGAGTTGAACCACAGTTCCCCTGATTCAAAAATAATCATGAAGATAGACTGTGCATCCAAAACATATCCTGTGCTAACAAGACTAAACTGAACATAAAAAAGCGCATAATAGTTGAGTAGAAAAATTTACAAAATAACTTGAAACTTGAAAAGCAAAGATCTGACTGGTCAGATAAGCCAGAACAACCAGACAGCAATAAGGCCCGGATAAAAATGCTGCCAAACAGGAGACAGTGATTAAGTGCTTAGACTTTTTGCAGGCTTCTGTCCACTGACAGCAACAGATTATTTACATTAGTTGACTTGCCCTTTTGTGTTCTTATGCTAAGCTGGAAGAACAACTGAGTTTTAGTTAGACTGCTTAGACTGCCGCACTTTAAGGAAACTTGTGTCTCTGCAAAACACTAAATGGTACAAATGAGTATTTGATTAGACAAATGTAGATTTTGAGCTTGTTACTGTCCGCAGACATTGGTTTTCACTCTTCTCTGTAAATAAAAACTAAACTAAATTTAAACTAATGTAAAGACTAGCCCCCTGCTCGGAATCTTCCTGTATCTGCTTATGGATATGGTTTTAGAGAATAGCTAAGCTGATTTTAAAAAACAAAATTAAAATAACTTAAAAATAATCAAGTGGCTAAAAAGCTACCTCAGCTGCAGATTTTCCCTCCCTCCAACTCGAACTGTATTTAGTGACTGACCACAGAACCAGCCGATTCAATTCAGCAGTGAATTTTTTTTTTTTTCTTTGTAGGGTTAGTTTCTTCATATATCAGCCAAAAAGATTCAAATGTCTCCACTTTCAACTGCTAGATCAACTACAAAGTTGGCAAAAGAGGACCAACTTTCTTGCTGACAGATTGTTATTTTGCATTAAATCAACATTAAACTACTTTTTTTTTTTTTTTTTAGAAGAGAAAAAAGTATGGTGACAGCCTCTCATATTCAGAGATGTCAGCAATTAGTGTCATTCAGTGGACACTTGTGTAGTAGGTCTGGCAGACTAGTTTTATAACTTCAATGGCACCATATTCCTCCTGCAAACGGGAATACACACAACTCAAAAAAGAGCATGAATACATATAATGGAACTTTATCTCTTAACCTGAAGTTTTGAAACATACACTTCACAGGTTGTTCCAGAGATAACTATTGGATACAAGCCATAAATATCAAAGCCATATATAACCAGGCAGTATAATATCAAGCATTGCATCACACCTTCTTTGTAAGATGAAGACAGAAAAAGTGAGACCTGCTGATCATCATAAAGAACTGAACATAAGCAGCAGTCAGCAAGTCAGTGTGACAGCATGCAAGGCTTTCACCTAGATACTAAATAGTTTTTCCTCTACGAGGCAGTCCTTACTGCCATTAACACAAAATACATTACAACAGTTTGAGAAGCACATCACAGGAATTAAAATTTCTAAGCAATAGTTAATTCAATTATCCCCAAGTTCAGCGGACATGTTTCTATACCAGACAGTTGAAAGCAACTTGGTTTAAGGCAATGACTGCGTTTTGAAGAAGTCTTACACACAATCTATTATCTCCAGGCTAAAAACAGTTCTGATGCTAAATACAGACTGATCCTTCAGTGGATCTACAGGCTGCCAGTCTGCAAGTCTCTGAATAAGCATTAGAGAGAGTTAATTATATTTTTTGAAAAAAAGATTCCTCAAATACACAAAACAAGCTTTCATATTTGTCTTTGTTCACATTTGTCTTTGTTCAGATTTTCATTAGGCTGTGAATTTTGAAGTTTCTTTCTAACAGCTCTGTGGTTCACTTAAATGCACAAATTAAAAGTGCTTCCAAGAGGAAAAACTGTATTAATCTATTCAATGAGAGTGTACTTTTTACTCATTTCTGATTTATAAGACAGTAACTATGTGAAAGGTGCTTCATGTTAAGTTTTAAGAAGCTTAAAATTAAAACTATAGATATGAAATTATGTCCTTAACTTTATGTCCTTACATACATCGACCACACTTTCCCTTCAGCTTTCCAAGAAGTAACAGAAAATGAATTGCTGTAGAAATTCCTGAATTAGAACTTTAAATATTTCACACCACGTTGTTCTTCCAGAGTAATTGTAAAGATCTCCTCTGTGTGTATTTTTAAAGGTTTTATAATTTGAAATATACTTAATTGTTTTTAAATAATATATGGTTCTGTTGTTCTAAGCACTACGCAAAGTTACAATAGAGAACTATGCCTTATAACAAAAGTTAATTAGACAATTAATAAGCTTTGCTACGCAACTAAGTATATATGGCAAGCTACCAACAACACTATCCTTAAACTCAGATGCTGATTATCACCACTATGTAATTGCACAATGCTACAACAGTCTTTAGTATAAAATACTACATCTTCATTATGCAAATCCTTATTGTACATGTTCTTTCTATAAAATTTGGAAGAAATATTATATGCATTATTTCTTCCTTCCCTGAACTGTTAATATTATCAGAGAATTGTTACATTCAAGGACCTTCAACTAGATGCAAAAAACCAACAAAAATATTCCCATCTCACCAAAAACACTGCTTCCACAAGTGAGGTGCAAAAGAATGATTTAACATTGCAGTAAGAGTTCAATAAATCAGGATTTTTTGAAAACAACAGGAATTTTTTTTTTAGCATTATTATGAATATAATCCTTTAGTTCTGAAGGGTCACAGGCCTGATCTATTTATTCCACTTGTTAAAAATTTCTCATTCAGTTGCAGTACAATATCCTGACAGTATGACAACAGTGCAATTAAACCTACAAGTAATTTCATTGCTTAGAGTTTTTTTCCTACATTGTACACAATAAAGATCTCAGAAGCGTATTCAGACTTAGAACAGAGAGGGCAGGCTATTGACTGTGTGAAGTCAAGTTAGCACAGTATTTGAATTTTCTTGTGCTGATTTTATTACATTTTTATTATACTGCTCAAGTTTTTCTACTAAATCATAGTGGAAAAGGTCATATTTTAGATTAAGCCAGCCCTTCTTCACTCAGAACAGCATTATATTGTGTTTATGAATCTCCAAAAGTGTTCCCAAGGCTTTAGAAGTTTCCTAGTACATGCTACCTGATAGTTAAAACTATTCTGTCAACTGGACAGAATGACCACAGCAACAGTAGTACATCCCTATACCATGACTGTGTCCAGCCCATCAGCTAAAGCAGCTTTCAGTGTACTTTGAGCCAGAAGACTACGGAAAAGTAGAAGAGTAAAGATCTGTCTCAAATTTCTTCTATTATTAAACAACATATGAAGCTTGTAAGGATTTAACACTGCATGACTTGCTTGCATCTTTATATTTATTTGCTTCAACTGCTCCTACTGCAGGCTCCTGGTTTTTAAATGCTTTAAAAAAAAAAAAAAAAAAAAAAAGTACTATATAATGAAAGCTATTTTCCTGTATAGTGGGCTAGGAATCAAACTTAAAAGCTTTTCTTTCAAGTGCATTTGAGTAACCTTAGTGACCGAACAACAACTTGTTTTAGTTGAATCTCTCATTTTTTCTCCAAACAGGAAATCTTGTGCAAGGTAGGAAACTCACCCACACACTGTTATATTAAACTGATTAGTAATACTCATATCAGTAATACTTCACAGACTAGAAAATACATATTTAATGTCACCAATTATACTAGTACCAATTAAAGTTCTAAATTCCATCAAGTAAGAACTCCAGGAAAAGCAAAAACGAAATTCAACATTCGCGGTGTCATAAATCTGCTAAGAATGTTCTAAGTAATATGACTATTCACAGCCTTATTTTACTCCCACTGGTCAAGTACTTAAAAGACTAGATGCCTTTTAAAGACTGACAAGATTCTAGCAGTGCTACTTCCTAACCATTTTAAAGACAGTAGGTTTGTAATTATAGTGTAACTATTTTTAGTGAGTGACGAAGTTTTCACATCTGTCAGGGAACAACTTCTATCAATTTTTATTCAGAATAACTTAAAACTGCAAAAGAATCTAAAAACTAGGAACATGTACGTTCAATACCTTCCTTTGATCTGAAGAGCTTACATCTTTTTGATGTGGGAAGGTGACTACCCTGCCACTACTGTTTCTGTCAGTATTACACTATTGAGTAGGCTTGGAACAACAGAACCCAAGGCAGTTTAGAAGTTCTCCTACAAACCACTTACACAACTTCCTTCTACTGATCCTCTACCAAGTCTACTACAGAACTTTTCCCCTCCTCGTAAGACAGACCTAGACTACAGGACAATGAACAAATACTCACTTGTGTTAATACACTGTCACCACAGTGGCGATTTTATAGGGTCTGAAGAGAAATACTTTTGAAAACATAACATATGCAATGAGTTAAGATCATATGGCTTGGCAAATCTGAAACAAATTGAAGTGACATCTTATATTCCTTCTACATAATTCAGTTTAGCCTATTCAGCAGAGCTATGCCATTTTCACCACTTAAGAAGTTAGCCAGATACTAGTGCAAATATTATAAACTGAATGGAATGTTGAGATGATACAAACCAACATACCAGATCAAGTTGTATCATCTACAGGAATAACTCCCAATTATTAACGCTGTCTCCTGTTCCATTTCCAGTTTATAATAGCAATAACAATCTTAATGCAAGCCACTTCCTAGAGTTTAATGACTGACTAGGATTCTGATTGGAGATGTATCTTGGACAACATTGTTGAGCCAGTCGTTAATCTCTTAGAAACACTGCCACTGGATTGTTATTGCTTATAGTTAGTAAATCTAGATAGTGCCCATGCCAGATCTTCTTCACAAGTCTTCATCACCCTACCAGCAAGATATTTTTAGCCCTGTCCTTCTTACCGTGGTTTATGACCTGTCAATCTGAGCAAAAGATCGTGCAAAAATGCAGGTACTGTATGGCTGACTGCAGTCCAATATTGATACAAGAGGGGGTTGGATTGTAAACTAATGTTAGGGTGCCTTACTGCACTTTCTAACGGATTTATCTTGAAATTCAAATTAATGTGGTATCCTGTAGGAAAAAATAAGGATCAACATATTTTGAGTATTCATTATTCAAGAACAGACATCACTTGCTAGATCTTGTAATTCTGTTTACCTTGACTACTCAAAACCCTAAACTATCCAATAAAAACATCCTCATTTTGCTAGAAAGTTCAAAGTCACTTTGAATTCAAGGACCTGTTCTCAGGAAAAAAGGCTGAGTTTTAGTCACAAAACATTCAAGGGTAAAAAAAAAATAAAAATAATCAATATACATCATAATGTAAGCATAGCTTTGTTTAAAAGTCAGAGGAACAGACAAGACAGAGCTAATCACCATTACCTTGGGCTTCTTCCAGTAATCCTGAGGTAGATATCATACAGGAATGCTGGGGCCTTATGGCTTACAGCAATCCAGTAATGATATAAAAGGTGATTGGAAGTTAGATTTACATTGGGCCGTCTGAAGGCCTGTTCGAGAGGATTCCTCTTGAAAGTAGAAATTACATGGTATTCTGAGAAAGAAAAGTTGCGTAACAGCTTTGATAATAACCACGTAAAATTTAATGGTTGTCAAAGTACATTACAGTGTACAATATTCACTTCAGTATGTTATTTAAATAACCACCTTAACTCTTCTACAATCCACAGAAACTAAAACAATCATAAGCTTTTAACTTTAAAAAAATGTTAAAAAGGTTCTTATTATAGTCAAGAGGTCTTTTATGCCTTCATCTTCAGTATTTTATTTTATTGTAGCTTCTCTCTTTCTGTTCCTCTTCCCTGCCTTATAGAAGTTGATTTCAAAAATTCACAGCAACTTTAGTTTATATAGAATGTAAAGCTATTTAAATAATAATCTAGATTTCATGAAGAAGGCTATTCTAATCTCTTCTGTGAAGAATAATTTAAAAGCAGACTGAGGACTGTTGCAAGCATCTGAAATGCATTTCAAATGACATTTTTAAACAATTTATCCATATTTAAACATTAAGAAAAAAGTTATTAGGATAGGACTCTATAAGAAACTCCTGCTGACACCTGAAAATTCTGTACATGACAGATATGCAGGATCAGTATCTTAAAAAGTTAAGTTGAAATTAACCTCATCTTCATAATCATCTCTTGTAACTCTATGCTGTTGTTACAGACAGTGTTTAAATACCTCGATTCAAATTGGGATACAAATGAAGTCAGCAATTTCCCAAGTTTGGCTGAAGCAATAAGGTTTATAAATACAGATACATCTAAAATGGGCAAAAGCAAGTACAAAGCATGAAGAACGTAGTCAAAAGAAATAAGACAGATTTAAGTATTAAAGTTAACTGAAAGAAAAAAAAAATAATCTGAGCTTAAGAACTCTATTTCTAAAAAACTGGAAGCTAATAAACAGCTTTACCATGCCATTCACCTTGTATTGCTATTTATAAGAAAAACTATTGCAAGGCTTTTGGCATGACAGTTACATTCTAGTCAGGATATCCAAGAGCTGAAAATAGGTGGCTATACTTTTAGAAGATTACTTTTCCTTGTACATGAATAGTTGAAGTCTCAAGTAGTTATCTGAAGATTTTAAAAGCCACCTCAACCATCTTAAGCCCAATACAACAAAGAGCTACACAAGTGCAAAACTATTATCATACCTCTCAATTATGCAGATGTACAAAACATTTAATTGTGGACTATTTATCCACATATATTTAGTAAAGTTGGCATTAAACCTCACATCACTACTGGTCCTCCAAGCAATGCTTTTCTTTGCACACTACCCACACTGAAGATTAGGTCATGGCAGCAGCAAACAGAAAAATCAGTTCTCCCACAGAATTAAAAAACAAACAAGAAAAAACAACAACAAAAAAACCCTAAAAAACCCACCAAGAACAAAATGAAACGGTGCTAATGCTACAAGAGAATTAACATTAGAAGATAATGAAAAAGCACAATACACTGCAAAATTGAGAGGTATGGCTATTATACTAGTTCCAACAATAAAAATGCAATATGGCCTACTAATTATAACCTGTGCTTTTATTGTTTGGCCTTATTTTTCTGTTAAAGCTTATAAAAAAAAAAAAAGAAACATAGCATACCAACTTCACCCCAGTGAAAAGGATTGGTGCCACCTGTTGTACAGTTATATACCATGACGTTTCGTGGTCTGGGGAAGTAGGAAAGACAAAAGAGCAAGTTAGAAGACAACCAAACTTTTCAAAACACAGAAAAAAGACATACCCAAAGTTATCCTTTTTCTCAAAAGCATCAATTATACAAAGCTGAAAATTCTATGTTAGATTTTTTGCTTCTTAATATCACTGTGGTGGTTTCACTTGGCCAGCAGCCAAACACCAAACAGCCACTTGCTTACTCTACCCCCTCCACACCCAGGGAATAGGGGAGAGAATTGGAGGGTTAAGGAGGCTTGTAGGTTGACATAAGAACACTAACGATTGAAATAAAACTTAAACAGTGACAATAATAATGGTAATAATAAGACATACAAACAAGTGACACACAGCATAATTGCTCACCACCCACTGACCAAGCCGGGCCCATTCCCGGATAACAATCCCAGAGGATCAACAATCCCAAAACTAAAGAGACACTCATTAACATACTGAACATGACATTGTATGATATGGAATATCCCACTGGCATATCCAAATGCCAATTTGGATTATTAATTTTAATATTCCCTCCACCTAGTCCTTTGCACCTGCAGACTAGCAAAACACAGGGAAGCTGGAAAGTCCTTCAACTTCCAGCGACAAATTAAAACTTTAGTATGTTATCAATGTTCTTCTCATAATACATCCCATACTGAAACCAAAACACGGGACTATTCTAGCTAATAAAAAGAAAACTAGCTCTGTCCAAGCCAAAACCCAGGACAATCACCTTCCAGTACTTTTTTCCTTCTTTCACTATCATATTTCTTTTCCTTCAGAGAAGGCATAACCTATATTACTGTAGATTGTATTGATTACAACAAGGTCCAGGAAATAATTTTCAGGCGTAGCTTGCACAGCAGTATCAGCAGGTGATGTCTTCCTGTTTGGTATAAGGAAGTTACACTTTGAAGGACTAACGCTATTAGAACCTTAGTCTTCTTGTCCCGGGGGAACAGCAGGACACTGATTCAATAGTGTCATTGAATGACACTTGTCATTGAATGTCAACTTCATTCAACACTGAAGTTCAATAGAGAATGGATTTATTAAAATACACAATACAATTTCAAAATACTTTGTACTCTCTACTGTCACCTGTTATACCTGTTAACTCCAGAATACCAGGCTGCAGCCAGTGTTGTATTAACAACAACATCTACTGGAACAAGATCTGCTACTGCACTGTTGGAAGCTCTCATTGTTCGAAGAATTCCTTTTCCTGCCTTAAAGAACAAAACAACAACAAAAGAGACAGAAGACCCACCAGTAAAACATATGAAGCTTTGTTGTCTTCCACAAGGGAGGAAGAATTTTAAGTATATTCAATACTTACGGCAATGAAGAGACCACTAGGTCCATTGAAGTTATCAATCCATCCCTATTATGAACAGGGGGGAAGGAAAGTATTTGGTTAGAAAATGCTGAAGTCAGCAGTTTTAAGTGAAAAAACTGGTAAGTTTCTACAAGTGTAAGGAGTAGAGGGAAAAGAGAATAAAGAGGATAAAGAAACCAATTTCTGTCTCTCTAAATGAAGATCTTTCATAGCAAAATCTGTTGAGGTAACAGCTTGCTATGACTCACACAAGAGATCTACCCCTAGATTCACTGGTCCTTCAAAGTGAGATGCTAGTTTGTTTATTTCTTAGTGAATAAACTACAGGGCATTGTCTGTATAAATATGTTTATGTTGAAAGTATTCAAGTTTACAAGTATTTTTAGACTAGTTTCTAGCAACTCAGAGAAAACAGATACACAGTTTTGCTACTGATTATTAGTTTTTTCATTTTTCAAACAGAAAACATTCTTCCTCATCTTTAACAGCAGTATTTAGACACTACATACTTGCTGGTTTGACATGCACATTGTACATACTCAAAAAAGTAAGCAAAGTCAATTACATGGATTTTAAGGGCTTGAGATATTCAGTCTTGAACTGGAGAAGCTATTCCAACACCAATCTCCCATATGGGAGGAAGCATATAGGCCATATATCAATACAGCATACAGTACACAGAACTTATGCCATGCCCTGCAAAGCATACAGGGTTTAACTAAAAGAAGCTGAGCCAAAACATCTTTCTGTCCTGCAGTCCCCAGTTTTCTTAGTCATCCTTTGCAGCAACTGACATACCAAAGTATCTTGAAGAGGGGAAAAACAGATTAAGATAGACAGAATCGTGAAGTAAAAAGCTGAGCATTTATTTCATGTGTGAAATGCTATCTCCCATTGTGACAGAACTGTATCGTTCCATGAATAGAAGTAATTTACCCCTGAATTTCCCACATAGGAATACTGTATTTGCAGCTTTGGTATCAGAGTTGTTATCCAGAAGCGACCAAGCCACAACTTCATAGTCTAAAAGATTTTCCTCTACAAAGGTCACTAGATAAACAGGCTGTGAGTACATACTACAGTTTACAGGCAAGATGGTCAGGTAAAAACTTGATAACTTACAGGAAAAGGCTCCTTCCAGCTAGCACCAACAATAGATGGCCTAATAATGGCTGTGTTTAATTTTGCACCTTCTTGTTGTACTATATATTCAGCTAAGGCTTTTGTATATGTGTACGTATTAGGTCTGTCGCCTATCAGTTTAGGAGTAATATCATTCACTAGGCCATCATCCATCCACCTAAAGAAACAAGATAAGAGGTAAGTATAAATTGCTGCATGCTGCTTCGCCAGGGTGGGGGCAAAAGCTGTATGTAAAGAGATATGCAAAAAAAAAAAAAAAAAAAAAATCATAAATCAAAAATACTTCAGAAAGCAAAATTAAAATTCAATCTCTTAAAGCACATCCCCTCACCCCCCCAAAAAAAAACCCTACACAACCAACCAACCCACTCAAAAAATACTCAACAAAAAAAACACAGCAAAACCACCAAAAAATTATCATTCCCTAGAAGATGCATAAGCACAGAAGAACAAGTAATTCTGTGAAGAAATTTAGGCAATAATTAAAAATTCAGTTCTATAATTAATGTTTCTGCAACAACTCCAGTACATAACACTAAACTAGTACACTTTAGATCTTAGCTTGGTTTTCAGAATTTAACACCAACCCCCACTGAAGTTAGCATATCACATATTTCTTTCTACTTAAACAGCTGGAAGCTGTAAAATATTTCCATAAGTATTTGCATATCATACAATAAATGTCTGCTGACAGCTTATACTGCACTTGTCTTTAAAATCACGTAGCCTCCTAAAATACCATTCATTGAGATATAAGAATTAGGGAGCTTTGTTATTTAAACTGAAAGCCAATCCCAGAGGACAAAAAAAAAAATAAATCAAGTTTAATAGAGCCTGCCTATTAGTCATTTTTATTATACACTACTATTTAAATTAAGGTGGCAACTGTATATGTAGAAACCTCCTGAAAAGGGGTCTTAAGGAAGAATGTTTTATTTGAGATCCTACAGCAGCAGTACAGTTAGGCTGGTTTGTTTAAGGATGTTACTACCAACTTATAGATGACTGTTTATACCAACTTCATGCTCATTTTGTCTCAAACTAAACCATAAAACTTAAACATTTGAGAGTAAGTGCCAAGAACAAAAATTAAAATCTTTCAAATTTATGAACTTCATTAAATATTAAATTATTTTTCTTACATCGTTAAAGTTACCATGGATGTTTTTTCTCCTTTAAAGAAAAAGGGATAGACCAAAATGAAAACAAGTTTCTCAGTAAAAGAGTTGCATATTCAGTGTCCGCTGAAAGAAGCATTCTGCCGTTTACTTTTTTTGCCCAAGTAATTCATTTATTACACACCAACTACAGAGCTAGTATTACATTCCTTTATAATAATCCTAATTCTATCAATTAAGTTCTCAAACATGAAGTGCAGGCACAGCAAGTCAGTCTTTGGGACACAGGCACACTGTTCCTCAATTGGCATTAAGTGATCTAAACAGTGATGCCACTGGAAAGGAGTCCCATTATGATGCATTATGAGCATCACCTCCACCTTTGTGACATTAAGCAATTCCACACCTCTGAAGCAAACCAAGTCACCATGTTTCTCCCCCTGATTTATTTAAGTCTTGCAATTTCATCTTGCTTTCCAATTCATTCAGCAGTTTGCATTTAAAACTGTAATAGCAGTTACAGCACACAAGTACAACAGAGGTGTGTCTGTTTAACTACTGCTACTTTAGTGTTCTCCACTTCAAAACAGGACTTGGATTTTATCTGCCTCAGACACCCAACATCTTGGCCACATAAATGCACTTCAGCCAACATTGTTATTCTTCTTCACCAATGCTCAAAGCTGACATGCATCAGACTGTCTTCATGATACGAAGTGGCATGCAAAGAGGGGTAGAAAAGCGCAGAAAGGGACACAAATCTGTTCCTATGTGTCTCAGCCAGCTGTTGGCTAAAGACATCACTCTTGTGTAAGTTACCAAAAGCCTTCCCTCATTGCCATGAGTTCTAAAATAAGAGACAGCTGTTAAAGCCCAAACCAAGCAGTTTAAGTTATATTTATCCTGCTTGTGAAAAGAATAGATAGACAAAAATATTACTATTTCAGAGTACCTCATTTGAAAGTAATTTAAAGTCAACATTTTAAAAAAAAGGGTTGGTTCAATGTGTGTTCTAGGTAGCATCTCATCTGTTTTTAATATTAGTGCTCTTCCATCCATAATAACAAGTTAAAGAAGATATTTTACTTTTTATTTAATTATTTTTACTTTCATATTTCTCTTACAGAGGGTGATATTTTGTGTGACAGAGAAGGAGGGAGAGACTGATTTAGAGATGAGATAATTATTTATTATATTACACTTGACTTATCCCATATATGCCACCTGTTTCAGTTAGGGTTTGACAGCTGCTAAATAAGACCTCAGGACAGCTAGTACACAGGAAAAAAATATAAAATGAGTAATATTTTTTCTCCCAGTAATGCCCAATTCAAGACTAAAAAACTAGATGTTTGCACTCTCTGAATACCTAACAGAACTAGTTCTACAGCTGTGTTTCTGGGCAGTTAAGTAATATTATTTCAGTGTCTCAGACTGATCTTGCTACGGCTTTTAGGTAGATGTAGTGGAAGCTGCTGTTAAAGGGGACTGCCCTGGTCTTTATCCCTTTCCTTCACAATGCCAGTGCTAGCATACTTGTAATAGCACAGCTGTTCTGTTTTTAATGGATCCTAATTCATCTTATCATACAGATGAAAAATTGCCACTCTCAGCATACAGTAGACATCATAAACAGATATAAGCATCCCACTCCTTCAGTACTACTCCACACCTAGCTCAGCTGAAAATGACAATAAAACCTTAGCCTATCTCCTTTTCAGAGAAGGGAACTGTCAGCCATGCTGTCAGACTTACAGAACAGTATAAAGTAATTTCTTCATCTTTCAGAGTCCTAACCATTTTTTGGTACTTCACTACTAGGAAGCAAGTGGTTACAGATTACTGAAGTAGCTTCATGAAACATAACACATACTCGAGAGAATCTATCAGTTTCCTGGGATCAACAGGAGGTGGATAAACTATTTCCTCAATCTGTTTTCGATTACAATACGCATAGGCAGTTGAAACGTGCATGAACACTTCCAGATTCTTCATTCGCTGTGCCAAGAAGAGGAGCTGTTGTGTGGCAGTCACGTTTAACTGAACAGCATCTCTGTTGATTAAACAGAAATTTGATTAGCACAAAGCAGAACAAAAACAACCAAAAAGTAGTAACTAGTCAATTCATGCCTATATGCCCGAGTCATGGGTATATGAAGTATTCCTAAATGGTCCACCCTTCCCAAAAAAGCATCACAGACATGTCCTAACTTTCTGCTTGGAACAATATGCCACAATCTTAATCAAGAACACCTCTCAGTGTTCAGGATAATTTTCCTAAGTCTTATCCAGTTCTTACTGTCATTCTTACGCTGCATTACTAGAGTGGTAAAGTCAGCACACCTTTGATCTCCTCGAGCTAAATCTCAATCCTACATGTTTAACGCTATATGAAGAAAATAACACAATACAACACCTAGCTACCACACAAGATGTGTGTCAGGTTTAACAGCATCTCTGAACTTCCTTGTTAAAGTTAAGGCAACAACTCGGAAGGCTCAGAGGGCTACTAAGCTGGGAGACTAGCATCTTCTTGTAGGATAGCACCAAAGTTAAGGCAACAACTCAGAAGGAAGGCTCAGAGGGCTACTAAGTTGGGAGACTAGCATCTTCTTGTAGGATAGCACAAGGATTAATAGCACAACAGGATTACACTGAGAACCACATTTTCACCCTCCAACTTCACTGCTTCTCATTAAAACAGAGTCCTTAGGGACACTATAGGAGAGTAGGTGTATCTTGACAATTCCCACCAGAATGCAGCTTACTGACCAACTACTATGATTATTTTATACAATTCAGATATTCTCTCCAGTCTATAAAACTTACTATGGGCACTAGGTTTTTTTATACACAACTAATCAATTAAGTTTCAAGAATACAGCTCAATTAAGTTTTATCAAAGTCTTTGCAATGAAAGTGTTATACTAACAAAAAAATATCTTGGTCCACCTCAGATAAGTATGAAGTTTAAGACTGCTTTATCATATATTATCACTGAAGCATTGAGGGGACAGGAGAGGGGGGATCATTATCCCAAAGCAATTAACATAAATGGAAAATGTTACTTTTTCTTTCTTTTTTTTCTTTTAAAGTATTACTCTCAGCCTTCAGTGCCTCTCAAGAATTCATAATAAAGGAAGGAATTCATAATCAGAGCTGTAGGCACCACTTTAAGATACAGAAGTGTATAGCAAATACAAATTAGGAAAAGTTTCAAGCATTTCACTTTCCTGACTTTATTCCTGGCCCCAAGTCAAGTATTTTTCAATTTTACACTAGTTATTCCTGTTAAATATCTAACAAAGGCGGGTCTACGTGGTCTTCATATTTGTAAGGTTCCTCCAACCATTCCAGTACATCTGTTAGGAAAGAACTGAGGCCAGGGCACTTTCTCAAGTGCTCACATTTTCTACTTTGCTAAACAACATACCGGGCCTGTCAAGAAAGCGGAAACTGCCAGAGGTTTTTTTGTACCAAGGCCCTGTTCCACCAGTCTTTCAAATTGTTTTAAAGTCCTTCTGGGCTTTTGTCAGGTTGGCAGTTTTTTAACATTTCAAGACCACAATACCACAATAAACATGGGCTACCTGATGACGTTTCAGCATACAGTACAGCATTCTTAGAGAGGCAGTGCCAACCTTTGTAACAACTCAAAGAAAATCTGAGTTGGGAAGGGTTTTATTTCACAGTCGCTTTACTTTTCCTTTCCCCCCTCATAAAAATTGGAGCTATTCCTCACAAAGTTATTTACCCACATTGGCTATTTATTCAAGTGTTTCAACACTAAATCAAGTCACTGTTTCTGCGAAAAAGTAAATATAGTATTTTCTTGCTTCTTGTACTCCTTACTCTAGTATTTCCTAAAGAGATTTTTTTGCACAACATGGAACTTTTCAACTTTTAGTTTCCACCTTTCTCCTGATGTATTTACTTCTCCCTCCAAGGCAAACCTCTACTCTTTTTAATGAGGGACTTTCTGAAGACATGGAGAAAGCTCAGCATTATTTAATCTCCTGTTTGTTTATCAGGTAGAGAGCAAGTGATAGAACTTGCCCCACATACAGTTTTGCCAAAAGGTTATCCTCTGCAAATGTGCATTCCCCTTCTAACAAAAAAGGCTAAAGGAATAGTTTGTGTTCCCTTTCACACACTAGGAAAAACACCTCTGCCATTGCCATTGAACTCAGTACATGTAACTGCAGCTTATTCTTATCCTTTCTAGAGATCAGAACACAGTTAGTAAGACTCTGTATACCAACATGTTCTGTAGTCTCTAAAAGAGCTTCCCTTCAAAAACACTTTGAAATGCAAGCAAGGGGATTTAGAACAAACCAACAAAAAACCCACAAAAAAACCAACCCCAAAACCACCACACACCCCAAAAAACCCCACACAAAACTTGAGGGGCCTATAAAAAAAGTACAAAAATAATTTTGCTTTTAAGTACTAATAATGGATTTGGTTTTTTGCCTAAAGCTTTAAAGAGATACAAACTTTTCCACGTTGAATAGTGTAATTCTAACCCCTGGCAAAGCAGGTTTAAATAATATGCCTCCATCTTTCTAAGAAGAGCAAATGAAAATCCAACAGCTTAAGATAAGTTTGGGGGAAAAGCTTATTACCTTAAGAGGCATTATTAAATTGACCAAGCACATAAACACCAGAGTACATGAAGTAGCCTGATGGGCTGAATATTTGCAAGAATGTGCAGACACCTGATTTCCCCTTCCCTCTGAGTACCATTCATTTACCAGATCAGAGTATACAGAATTTTAAACTTACCTTAGTGTTTCATTGAATCTGACTGTAGCAGCACAATGAAATATAATATTAATGCATTCTATAAGTTTTTCTTTGATTGGTTCACTAAGGTCCAGTTCAGGCTGTGTAAGTTCACTCGTAATTACTACTATTTTTGCTCTGAAGTCTGGTTGTTCATCTCTCAACCTGTCAAAGAGCTATAAAAAAAACCCAAAAACAATAAAACACAAAACCAGGACTAAAAATTCAAACTAATAGCCAGTGAAGATAAGAGATACATGTTTCATTTAAGTGAAGGAAAAAAAAAAAACAGAACACATTTTCTGCCTATACAGAGTATACCTCCTTTACTTCGAGATTATCAGTAAGTTAGAAAAGTGTGTTAGGAATATCACAACACGTTACTGACTTCCCATGAACACATTAAACAATGAAGTTGGGCACACTTCATCCCGGACAGTGAAAGCAGCATTGCATGTGTTATACAGAAGGTAGTAGGACGTGGTAGTAGTAAGTTTGCACTTTTTTAATACTCTTCCTTAAAACCAGATCTCTATCAATATCAGAAGAAAGAAGGAATGGTCTCTACTAGACACTGGGGCTTAAAGAAATTTTAAATAGCAGTCTAAATACTATAATCTCTTTTCTTTCAACAGAAGGAAAGGGAGAAGTCTGCCCACTTCCCAGGCTTGCTAATAACTACTCAAGTTCTTGCAGACTTGCATGAGTCATGCTGGTTTTTAAGTTTAGAAAGCTTTCATCAAGCTTTAGAAATTTCCAGTGATTCAAGAAATGCTGTCCCAGAATTACGTCAGTTTTGGGGAACTTAAAGATTAAAAAAAATTATTTCTCTGGCTAGTTAAAGAAAAAGGCAGAGTTAAAGGCTGCATACTGCATTAAAAGATCTGATCAAGTCTTACCAAATTGGTGTTCAACTATTCTCACTGGAAAAATCTCACTCATATTATATTCCATCATACAACGTCCTCATAATTAACTGGGTTCTAATCATGTGGCTTAACGCACAGAGATAAAAATTCTTGCCTCATCTTATTTACACTCATTAGTATGCAAGTTTTCCTGAGCAAAATAGTACTGTGGAAATAAAACACACTTGAAAGTTTCAGCAGAGCAGACTCTTCTTCTTAACCGTACAAAGGCCAATATCTTAGCAACTCCTTCAACACAAGTCAATTTAAAGAGTATTAAAATTACAGCAGTACTTCCCCC
>NW_010322573.1:66741-80911 GCF_000700745.2 Antrostomus carolinensis
CACTGAATGCAAACACTTAAAAGACATTTCCTTAGAGAATGAACATAATTTATACTTGAAAACAACTTGACTTAAGTCACCTAAAGGTGTAGCTTCATGACTCTTAAGGCAATATAAGTTTGCACTGCTACCAGAGTGGCCCCGCTCCCAACTTCATTTCCACATTGCTTCTCCTGCACTGGCAATAGCAAGCAGTCCAATGGCTGTGTGAGCGCACAAGCTTGCTCCAGCTAAAAAAATAGGGGTTTTTTCAGCTCAGCTGTGAGCTAATGCAGCTCACTGTGTGGCCACCTAAAGTAGTAGCAGTAATGCTAGAGTGAGAATATGGGATATCTCCAGTGACAGAGGTCTTGAATTGATTTCCTGAATATGAAGCTTCACTTTAAAGAACAGAGTTGCCAAGACAGCATTTAAAGCCTCTGCAATTCTTAATTCACACGGTACAGCAAACAGTGCTTACCTAAGGGCAGGAAGCTTTTTGTCATTTTGAAAACAAACCTGCTATGTTTTCAGCTGGAATGATGGTGCCTGCCTCCAGAGAACTGAAGCAACTGCCTTTTAACCACATTAACGTGCGGTATGCATTCTAATAGAAAAGCAGTCCTAAGGATAAGCACTTAAACAAAGAACTGGTTTGGTACTTTTAGTTTGTACTTTGTATCTGTTCTGCCCCTTTTCACATCCATAGCCATATATTATTCCTACATACCTCATACTAGCACTGACACCAGTACAAAGAGGAACAAGAACAAACACCTAGAGCACATGCAATACATATGGCAAATTATCAGAGGAATTTGATATCTGAAGTCCAAAGGAAGTAGAAACCTCAACATTTTTTGCCTATTTGCAGCTCCATTTATTTTAATTATCACAATCATCCATTTAGATATTAAACTCTTCAAGAAATGGAATGTCCAAGCATCTGTCCAACACTTAATGAGCCCATACAAATTGTGAAAAATTACTGCAGGGCCTTTACAACTGGAAAACTTAAGACAACATACCTTCATAAAAAATTTCATAGTCTTTTGGAGGAATCTTCATTACATTAGTGCCAGTTAAACAATACACTTTCAATGTGTCTCAGCATGTGATGAACACAAAATATCTGGCCCTATCTACATCTCTGCATAGATGTGCAACACCACACC
The DNA here is from genome assembly GCF_000700745.2 of Antrostomus carolinensis. NCBI lineage: Eukaryota > Metazoa > Chordata > Aves > Caprimulgiformes > Caprimulgidae > Antrostomus > Antrostomus carolinensis. The sequence goes on from NW_010322573.1 coordinate 67,896, forward strand.
TTTAAGCTCTCACTGCAGGATTAAGATGTAGGACTACCTCAAGCAGTTGTCTTTCTTACCAGGATTTCCACTGTCAACCTGTTCCAGCAATAAATACCCACCAAGACTCATAAAACACATCAGATTATACCTACTCCTGCTGATATAACAGACTATAACCAGAAGATCTGAACTCAAATTTAAAAGCCTTTTACAACACATGAGTTTCCCAAAAGCTATACTGAGGCTTAAGTCTTACTGAAGCTTAAGTCAGCCCACGCTACTGCTACTCTCCCTCCTCTACAAGTATTCCCAATTTTTTATCTGGGCAATAGTGTACACAAAAAGGGGACTGACGAACTTTTCCTTTCTCATCTCAGAGCTTAGTCTGGAGATCTTTTCCTTGTTTCAGGGAGTGACAAACTGAGGGTTTTATGTAGAGAGAATATGCAACTATTTTAAGACAGAACCCCACCATAACTCATTCTGCTGCTTTCTATGACATTGCACAGGACTGCACACAGATGCTGTTCAGCAATGAGCTGCAGTTTTGACATGGTGACAGGAAATAATTTACTAGGGACACAGCCATCCTCATCTCTGCTGTAACCTTAACTAGTTAGAATAACAGAAATTCACCACCTTACTTTAAACAACTTACCCCTCCTACCCTAAAGGCATTCATACTTTCCTACCAATTCCCTCAAAGCACATTCTAAGCGTGCACTTTGTATACAGAGACTACACTGCATTTCAGCGTATTTCCTAAGCCCCAAAAATCAAACTGCCAACTCCCACGTCCCATAAGAGAAAAACCTGGATAGAAATAAACAAACTCTGCTTTAGCCAAGTTGATGCTAGAAACCTCTCCCCTTCCCGTTCATCCTTCTCACTATAAACAGGATACTCTGTATGAGAGAGATGGGCTCCACTGATGGATGGCTCTGCATGCAGTAAGAACGCCCAGCTGAGCTCACCAGAATATTAAGGGAATGAGCCTTTTCAGGAGGGAAGTATCCCACCCAGCACACACTGAGAATCTTTTAGATAACCACTTTAATACTTCCACAGCACAGAATTTCAATGCCACTAGTTCGTAGTAATCTGCATGATCAACAGAAATCCTTAATAGAATCTATAAGGACAAACATTTCTGTTCTGTTTACAAATATAAGCTATTTAAACAACCTATTAGATCACATATTCTTGCTTACTGATGGATCCAATAGTGCATTCAAGAAAAATGAAGTAGTAAGTAAATAAAATAAGGCACAAGGCGGGGGGGGGAAAAAAAAAAAAAGGAGAGGCTTGCTTGAGATATAAAGGACTCAATCCCATCTTACAACTCTCACTCCATACCACCTCTTGCACTTGATTATACCTTCTCTTAACAAGTTTTAACTCAGGTGTTTTATTTCTCAATTCTGTTTTACAGCTGAACATCCTCCTCCTGAAATAAATACAGGATAATTCTCCACCACTGGCTTTTCTAGAGATTAACAGCTGGGAAACCAGCCATAAAATCCAAGACCTGGCAGTGCTTCTATATTTCTGTTAGAACAAAAAACATTTAAAACCAATATTTTGCTTTAGACAAACTTAAGTCATTTGCAAAATGACACTGGAATATTATAAAGAACAACAAAAATGTACTTTGTTAGCATATGACACATACCTTACAGCTGGTAATTTCTTCTATTCGTGCTTCAGGTGTCTGCCCTGCTTTGTGTCTTACCAATACATACACTGCTTTCACTTTAGGACAAGATCTGAGCAGCTTTTCCAGAAGCACTTTTCCCATGAAGCCTGTAGCTCCTGTCAGGAGGACGTTCTTTCCTTCATAGTATTCAGGTATGGAAACCATTATGACCTTAGCAAAAGTTAAAGACAGAAGTATATTAAAGAATTTCTAGGAGTTGAGATTTGCAGAAGATATAAACAAACAACACGGAGGCAAACATTCAGCCTCATACCTGAAAGAAATGCTTAACAGCTTTTTTCCCCACCTATAACCAGTATTTAAAGATATCCTTTTTTTACCACATTCCAAAAGTCCCACAGGGTCATTATAGTCAACCCAGATCTTCTTGCAAACTGCCCCTGTCAACAGTGTCTTAATGAATTAGACATCCACTCAAGTCTAGGGAAATAGCTCAACTTTAGTCTATTTTTATCTCTGTGCGTGGTCTTTTACCACTCTAAGTGGCTGCTCCATGTAAATTAAAGGTCATATCATTAAAATATAATCACAAGTAGATACTTCAAATAGGCTGACAGAAGACAGGGAGCCAGGCATCTGCCAATTGCTGGCCCCGGTATTTTGCCTGTGTCAGCAAAGTCCCCTGTCAGTGTTCAGCTGAGCCTTCCTACAAATATTTCCAGGCCAGAGAGAAGGCACAGTTAGTTTCTCTGTATAAGACCTGCTGTTTTTTGCATTAATCAAAAACATACAGTTTCACAGATAATACAGGCTTTCAACCTTTTCATCAATTAAGTTTTGGGGTTTTTTCCCCCCCAAAAAAGTGATTAGAACTCTCACACAAACTAAAGATTTGGGTTAACCACAAATATGCCTCCTAATGAAACAAAGGGCAAGGGACTGTTACTTAAATCCAGCACAAAGCTCAGAAGTGTTGCAGGTTTTGCTTCAGTTAGGAAGTTAACTATGAGCATTATTATTTTCCCCTCCCTTAATCAACCACTTGGTGATTATGTCTAATTCTAGATACTGGAAACTGAAATACTTTCTAAAGACAAAGATACTGCCATTTTTTACATTAATGTTGTCTTTGGACCATGACCTTTGTGACCTTTAGAACTCAACCTGTGCCTGAGGCTAACTGCATGCCATTCTGTTAAGTTCATACACCAGCATCTTTACTGTAACCATTAAACAGCTTACTTTTACTATACAAGACTGTAGCTTATGGATACACTTCCACTATGTTGTACCAGTCCTTCTAATTAAACTTATAAAGGATGAAAACCTTTCCTCACCTACCACCCAAGAATAAAGGAATGCAACTTCTAAATATGCTTAGTTCTTTTGAAACAGCAGGCTATGGCAAGCAGGAATTTATCAGGGAATACGTGTAAGATGCTGTACATTAGGAGTGAACAGCTACAGACTTAATTTGCATTTTTTGCCTGAAAAGTAAGTAAATATTTTTGGAACACTTGCCTATGTCTTGGGTACCTGTCATGCTAAAGCAATTGTGTTGTGCTTTTTATGTGTTTATATAATGATAAACAAGCTCTGAACGAGCTCTAAACAATTATTTGGCAGAAATGAGTTATCACCCGCAGAAGCCACAGCTTCAGCAGTCCGGGTACAAACTCTTGTGTTTTGTTGTCCAACACCCCAAATCTTTACTCCCTTCTCTGACAGGGTTAGATCCTGCATTCATTAGTGAAGTATCTAAAAAAGCGGTGGTGGGATACCGAAGCAAGTTTAGAACAGAACAAGCGCTACTATTTCCATTGGCCACAGTACATCAAGCAAAACTGTTCCTTTGAAGGTTGATGAGGCTGAAAGAGGTGGATGGAGGGAAAAAGCTATTTACATGAAACTACTTTTGCCACAAGCTTAAGAGACTTTAATGCAAATTTTAAAGCACACTTCTTGCAATAAAGCATGGAGAGCAAGATACAGCATGCTTATGAGTCATTTTTCCTGTTCAATGCAAGATACAGGCCTGCTGCCTTCACTGTGGCTTCTGAAGTCACAATTAAAACACAAAGTATGTCTCCCCATAACTTTCATTTTCCTGATCTTTGCATAGTCCATTCAACTCCTAAAAATCTGCATACTTACTCCCACATATAAGACAAGGCTTCTGTTCCTGCAAAGAGGGACGAGAAAACCCATGAAACCATTACCACACCAATTTTGTCACCAAGCTTTGTTATGGTTCCCACTTGTTACTAATTTACCTGCCTAGCTGCAATCCATACCTTCTACCCCTTAAGACTCTATGACAGAGCTTTAATACCATCAGTTCACTTGGCCTTCCTCAAGGGAAGGCTCAACACTACTCCTGACATAATGCCATATCCTCAATCTGCAAACCTGTTCACATGGGCACAGAGTCTTTGGTTACACAAACATGGGAGCCTTGCTACAACCCCCGGCATGTGGGCTACAGGCCAACATCTGCCTCTAAAATCTAAAACAATGAAAAAGGCTATGCTGCCAGAGGAAATATCTTTGTTGCTACAGACCAGCTTTTTAGCTAACTGAAACATTTTGACAATATTTAGGGTCATATGATGTAAAGAAAACCCAAAGCCAGAAAGTTTCCTGCCTCAGTTATTTCTGACAATACTCAGAGGATCATGAGGCTGGTATCGGATCCAAAATAATTATTCTCGTGAAACTCTTGCAGAACTCCAGACCTACGAGACATCCAGAACCAAACCTACCATTAAGTATAATGATGAAGTGGGCTCACTTAAAAACCACAAACATACACAAATACTCACATTCACACCTGAGAGGCAGCAACACCTCTATGTTTGCAGGCTAATTTTTTTTTTATTTTTTTTTAGGATTGACAGAATTGTTTCATTGGAGAAACCCTGCTCTCCGACAACTAGCCTCTGGTAGATTTTATTCATAGCAAATTTTCCACACTAAGTTTGTCTTCTACTTTGATTCCTGTAGAAGTTTCCAGCTTGAAAACAGAATTGGTGACCTTTTCAGAAGTATACATTGCTGCCAAAGTTACAGCAATAAATACTGAGATTGTGAGGGAACTGCCTAGAAGCAAAAAATTTGCATTAAGCATAAAAACCATGTATGAAATCTATGTGTGAATGACAAAAGCCCGAAATAAGCAGCTTATGTTTTGCCCTACTAGAGAGAAAGGTTAGTTATCTCAACCACAGGAAAGGGAAAGAATGTTCCCATTCTCCACCTACCTTTCCCTGCCTTCCCTGGGAATGCATCTCCACATGCCAGCTAGCGCTGCATTGCTGGCAACTCCTCATTTCAAGCTCAGAAGGGACTCTTCTCACAGGTATAATACATTACCCATGTAACCTTTAAAAGTTATTTATGGCAGCAAATTACTGAAGAACTACATCATAATTGTGTTAAAAACTTAAGAAACAGATGTAGCTCCCAGTGGAAATTTAGCTTGACCTCTAACACAACAGGCTGGAACAGGTCCAGAAAAAGACACCTACCTTGCAAGACAACATAGCAAAATCAAATTTAGCATTTCTAAGGTTGATATTTAAGTATCACCAATCGTTTTATCTAGTTTTAGAGTGCAATTTCTTGCATGCTTGCAATAAACCAGCTATACATATTTTTACCAGTTGTCCAATGACTTGTTAACAGCAACCTCTTCAGCCATGCAGAAAGATAACTACTATCAAACACAAGAGTGGAATATCTGAATCCCTGTATCGGAGCTACTTTTTCGAGCTAGTAACAGTCAAGAAAAAAAAAAAAAAAGAAATCTGACAGCTGAAAGGATTAATAAGAGCTCTGTGAAGGATTCTTGCTCTAGAACAGGGATGATCAAAATTACCAGATGACTTGAAGGGATAAACAGCCTTTGGTAGAGGAAGCTTCTGTTAAGCTGCTACAGGGAAACTGATGCTTGGATACTTCTAAATTCACAGGTTCAGAGCTAAACCAATGGTGACACTCTGAAGACACTGCTCATTTGAGGGGTGCTGTCCTTTGATAAATCAAGAGTTCCTAAGCACTTCAGTAAAAAAACCCCACACTCCAGGATCCTGGCCAACATTCCCCATCTTGTAAAAAATTCTAGTGTCCAAGGCTGAGCAAGTGCTATTATGGAGCAAACAAGAGCAGCTCTGTTTGCCTTCGGAGCTACTGCAGCAATATTTAACTCATTGCTTCAAACAGAGGTCTCTATGACTCTCAAAACAAGGACAATTCTGTTTTTAACAGGAAAAAGATCAATTTTCAGATTTGTCCAAACACAGATCAAGATGCTTTCCGAGTGCCAGGAAGGCCTGCTGCAGCTCCACTGAATGTTTAAATGTTAAATCCAGTAAGTAGAAATAGTGTGCACGTACGTCCTTGTTTGTTAGAGATAAAATGGTCTGTTTTCTAGTTTATCACTGACAAACATTAGGTCAACAACATGCTCTCTTCAAATTCAATTATATTGAGATTATCACTCACATGAAATAGAAAACATGTATTTCCCAGCCTTTCGAGCATCAGCAACAAGCCACAAAGTTCTGAAAAATTACAGTCTGGAAAACTAATTTTCCCCCTTTCCCTCCACCAGCTTGAACCTAGTACTAGCAGCAGTATAACAGAAAAAAAGGTCTACAAGTAAGGTGGAAGAAACATTTTATTTATGTATACTCAGGAGATTAAGTCTATCTAGACATCACATCTGAATGCAACACACAACCACACCAGACAAAAATCATTACAGAAGTCCCACACAGAGAGCTTCAATTGCTACATTGCAAGGACACTATAGCAAGCAAAAAAAAAATAATAATAATAAAAAAAAAAATCTAAGAACTAGAGAGATTCAGGCAACAAAGGAAGTAATATTTAACTCATTTAAACAAGGTTACTGCCAGAAAGACAAGCCTGGGTCATATCATGATATCACGTCTCATTGCAGTTGGTGCCTTGTTTCCACAAAAGTAAATCAATGAATGCTATCAGCAGAATGTCCACATTTTCAACAACCACAAGGGTCAATGATCTGCCCTATTTGGACAATACCTATCCAGCATATCGCCAAAGGATGAGTTTGTTTGCCTTCACGGTCCAAGGTTATATCCATTGAGAAACCTTATCTGTGAAAGATACTGTTTTAGAAGGTGAGTAAAGATTGAAATGATGGAACAGAGTATTTCCTGTTGTAAACCGCTTTTGGTGTAAGTTAACCTTAAAGCACACCTATTCCAAACTTCACAATCATGGGGAAGATTTGGGATTCTTCCCAGAGCTAGCAGAAATACAAGCTCATCCATGTTTTAGACTTCATCAACATTCTTATCTACTCACTGCAAGGTCATTTCTTTACTTGCTGTAAGCCATGGTCCCCTGCAGGATAAACCCGCCAAGAAAATTTAACACATCTGCAGGAAAGAAAAACACACTGCCAGGTTTGGAAGCTGATTAGAACAACTAAGTTTTGAAGAACTATCAAAGTGGGTCCACTAATTTAATATTAGCTAGCCAGTCTTTGCCTTATGCCTGGCAGTATACCAGATGGCAAGTGTCTCAGCTCACGCTTCCCAGACAAGTAGCTAGAATGGATTCAGGGAAATAGTAAGCCCTCTCACGTATACCAACATGCCTTTATTGATGGTCTCTACAAAGAAGAGAAACACAGCAAAACTAAATCTAACTGAAAGATTATACCTAAGTCATCACAACTGCACTATAAACACCACCAGAAGACCCAAAGCTATATGTAGAATATAGCAAACTTGTGGCCGACACTCAGTATATTAGAGGATTTCTGAAAAACAATAGATTCAAACTAGCTGTATTCTTTAATCTTGAAGATGTTCAAAGATATCAACCTACTACCAATGAAGAGATGACTATTTTAAACAATTTCTCTATTGAAACATTGTATTGGTTAGAGTAACTAACATAGGTCAAAGTTTACATAACTAAGTATAGAGCCTTATGCCCACAAATAAAGTAGACTTGCTTAAAAAAAAAAACAAAACAAAAACAAAAAATCACCACAATTCTCCTCACTATTCCTAACCACAGAAATATGCTATATACAGAACATTTTTCCTGGACTGTATGCTCCTCAAGTTACTTTCCTCCTGGATATACTACCACCTCTGGCAGTATTCAATGTAAGAGGCATTATTAAACTGATTTAGTTGAGACTTAACTAATACTGCATATGAACTATTTAACAGCACTACAGCATTCTGACCACAAAAACTAGATTGACTGCAGACACTGAAGTAGTTCTGTAACCTCCTTTAAGTGACAATGACAGAAACCAAGTACAGTATTGACACAATCGCTTTAGGGAGACAGTGAATTCGGACCAACTAACCCATGACCACCCAAAAATCCATTAGCAAAATTCAGCCCAACTCACTAATTATTTCATTTGCCATTTGAAGACGCCTTTGTGAAAGTAAGATATTTCAAAGTCAGGGCTGTGCCTGAAATCATGTAATGATTTAGTCTTACTGAGGGGAACCTGACCTCAGTGTGGGCCACCGTTGAGTTCTCTCAGCAGAACTCTGTCATTAGAGGTACTCGATGCATATGATTACAGAGATACTTCTTATGTACACGTTCATGCACCTTCTTTCAGACAAAATTCCCATTTTACTACAAATTTCTCTTCACTTATGCTTCCATTCAGAGGTATTCTATACCAGCCAACTTTGAAATTACTTTTGAGTAGTAAGTACTTTGCTCACAAAGTACTAGAGCAGTCGGTCCCCTGCTTTGCTGTAATTACATTTATTTTATAGTAAGTCTCTCCTCTAAAAAAAGAATTAAAACAAAAGTTCTTTTAAGAGCAGTGCAACTGAGAAAAAGGTTTTTATTATTCCTTTATAATTAGGTTATAAGTTGGTGGTTTTCCAAATTGTTCACTGTTTGAACTTAGTCTTCAAGTGCATGTTGAATGGAAAAAAAAAATATATATATATATATATATATATATATATCTTCTGGTATAATTAACTTCATTTCTCCAAGTTGCACAGAAGGCATAGATCAGTTCAGAAATTAACTTATTACAGTAAAGCACATACCACATAAGAACACTTACTACACCCCACCAGTTCATGTGGAAACATGTTTAACCCTTGTATCCAGAGAGCTTTCAAAGGAGTTTTAGAAAAACAAGAGGCAGGCAGATTCACTGAACAGGATCATAGTTCCAGTTATTTTATCTAAGATAACTAGAAATCTGCATTAGAAACCTCACTTGTGCTTTTGGTTACGAAAGGATTACAAGATAAAGCCTCACTGATTATCAAGGTAGTTGCATAAATCATGGCTCTTACTTTGCATAAATCATGACTCTTGAGTTAACCCTGAATGGAGAATAAAACCTGCCTGAAGAACCTACCTACAACATGATTAACATGAAGTAACACAGTTTACTACTACATAAACCGCTGAAGCTACAAGATCACTCAATTCTTATGCATTGCATTAAGAAAACTAGCCAAAGGTATCAATTTAGTCTTCATAAAGTATGTAGATCCAGTCCAGGTTATCATTAGGAGATGCCTTAGCAGCAGCAGCATGATTATTACTCCAGTTGTTACTACAATACTGTCATTTTGCTGAGAGGGGATGTGGGGGCAGGTTTATGGCTCTTCAAAAACCAAGAAGAGGGAAAGGAATGGCAGGGGGAGGAAACACTCAAGTGGCTCATCAGTTAGTCAAGTTTCACAGGGAAGAGACAACCCCAGGTAATCAAAACCCAGATTCACATTCCTCATATTGATCTGACAGGACAAAGATAACTACCCAAAAACTGTCCCTGCAATTACATCCTGTTCAAAACATTAAAAGGACAAGATAAGCTACCTGAGCTAGTCTTTTACTAGAAATGCTTTGGCATGTATGATTGGATTTATTAACAAAGCATTTATGATCAGAACACTTCATCAAAAACAAAAAACCCAAGTCTCAGTCCTCCCTTGGTTTAAATTATACATATTTAGAAGGCTCGAGTCACATTTTACAGCAGATGTTACACAACTAATTTTAAATTCTAGGAATAAACATTTCCAGACTCCTTCCATGCTTTCCCATATCTTTTACAATTAAAAAAAAAAAAAAATGCAAAGTGATCAACCTTGCTGATCCTCTCAACTGAAGAGTTTCACGTGCTTTAAAAAAGATTGTCAGGGAAAGAAAACCCAACAAAACATAATGTATTATTTGACAAATACAATTGATTGTTCAGTACTAATTCACTAGCTATACTCCTGTTAGAAAATCCTCAAATGCCCTTGATCATGTTTCACCAAACCTCAATTTCTAATGCCTTTGTAGTAAAGGACACTTACAGAAAGCGCACTCACAAGTGATGAGCTGATTGTTGAACAGCTATAAAAGAGTTGATTTTTAGAACTCTTCATTAAAACTACAATCAAGTCCTCCATAACTGTAAACAAGAACTTAATTTCTTAATGTTTAGGTGAGCCATTTCAAAATTCTTCATGCAAAACTGCAACCAAACAATATAACATCTTAACATGGCTTTGCATTGCAAATTAATAAAGATATTTCCTCTCCCATTATGTCCCTGCAGAAATTTCCAATAATCCTTCTGAAACTTAAAGATAACTCATTTATCTGACAACTACTCCATCAAACTGTATTTGAAGCCACCTCACCTTCTTTTAAGAAAAAAAAACAACTAAACACCACACACGTTTACCTTTCCTTTTTTTCCAATACATATAGAACAAAACCCTGACAAAAACTTAAAGCCCATATTCACAACTTTAACTTTAAAAATTGCTAAAACACATACACAGTTAAAACAAATTCTACTAACAGATTGCCTAGCTGTCCTACAAACAGGACAAATAAAAGTAAACACCAATTAAACAGGATGCATGAAACCTCTCCTCCCTCTCAGGGGAACAGAGGTATTCACTCCAGTAGCTGATACTGATCGTGTAAACGCTAAGTGCTCCAATCTTAAGTCCTGTTGACGCTAATGGCTGCATTATTTTGATCTATCAATTATGCCTATTGCACAAGAAGCCCTACACATTACCAATGTCAAGCTGAACAATGACATGGAAAGGCTGGCATGATGTAGTGAATATATAGCTATCAACAGCAAATAGCAGTGTTGCAAGATTGACTAAGCACAGTCTTTCTAACCACATCCAAAGGAAGAAAGTAATAGGGTACATCACTGGAGTCACACATTCTTTGAGAAAGTTTGGAAAAAGCTTAACAGAGGCAAAGAAGAACAGTTTTATAAAAAGGGCCTCACTACACACCCTGGGTTGGAGACATTCAGAAGCAAAAAAGCAAATAGGAATACTTAGTCTACTCAGAGAGACAGCATTAGGACTGTTTGCAACTTCCAAACTTAAAAAGTGCTGAGGCTAAATAAAGCAGAGCTGGAAGACTGTGTTACTGCCTGACCAGGGCAAGGCTCAGAAATGGCAACTGGGAAAAACACTAGGGATGTACATGAAGGTACCAACTACACCCAGCCAGTGAAGAATTACATGAGGTAAATCCTCCACCTGTAGACGAGTACCAAACTAACCAGGTACTAGTTTTGACAATGTTGGTTTCTTTTCAGAAGCTTTTGTTTGCTTGCTTAAAGTTCTCCAGCAGCTCTGCTTCCTACAGACAAGTAACAGGCACCCTGTACTGAACACAGACTCTCCTCAAACACTGAGTATCTTGTGACCAAAAAAAAAAAAAAAAAACCAAAACCAACAAACAACCCAAAACAAAACAACACCACACACATACACAATTTCTGGCTGGAGAAGCTAACCAAACCCAAAATCACTGCAGTGATACAGCCATGTCTTCAACAACATCTAGTACATTTTCTAGCACTCAAGCTTTCCAAATTGCTGTATAACCATTTCAGTTTGTTACACATCCCTTCCAAGCACTGGAAGCATGGTGCTTGTGAGGAACTACGAGCTCCTACAACAGCTAGAACTCAGAAACAGGAAGGTGACAAAGGACCCTTTGCCTCATAGCATTCAGGAGGAGATTCAGTTTGGCCTGTCAGGAGCTAAGAGAGGTTTTATGGATGCTCTGATTCTCCCTTTGCAAGAGAAATGTCAGTATAGGTATTTCAAGACAACTATCACTCCAGCTTTCAAAGACGACTCTCTTAAACAGAATCATGGCACACTGTTAGGAGTTGCACTATAAAACTGACACTTAGTGATGCTCTCTGCCCACATCTGGCTACTAGATATCCTGTACTTTTTCAGAGTCTGAAGAACGTTAAATGCTGAAAGATAAATCCTTTACTATTATAAAACTTTCAGTTTTGCTTCAATGCTAACTTTGTATCAACAAGTGCCAGTTGCTTAGGATGATTAAGATGTCACCAGGTTGGGCTTTTTGTAAGTACTGAAAGGGAAAAATATTTCTTGTGTCCAAAACATACCTCTACATTATAGTTACACTTAATGCAAAACAACTGCCCCACTGTGCTTCTACTGTTAAAATTATTGTCTCTAGTAAAGCTTCATTAGACCTGCAGTCCAGCATATGGTAAACAAATAACTATTAAGTACCTGCAGTAAAAAGTTACAAATCTAGATTTTTGCGTTATTTTATAATTCTGGAACACCTAGGAGACAATAAAAACCTGCAAAGTCAATCTTTCATATCCAGCTGTGGGAGATTTTGGGTGGGAAAGGGTTGATTTTTAAGCCATCTATATTTGAGGGGAGGGGACAAAAACTGAAGAGTAGAGCTCCTAGAAATAGATACCCAATATATAACCTTCAAATTGCTGAAATAATGGTATCTCAGTCACAAAGCACAGACATGATATACAAATTGGGGAGGCTGGGTGGTCAAGAAAATGTAGCCTGCTACAGTACACATGGATGTCACAGATAGGGGAACTCCAATATCCACTTCTGGTTTAATTATGATTGAAACAGTTATTAAAGCATCAAAAACTTTCAGCTGCTAAAGCTGCAAAGTAGGTTAAATGCAACTAAAGGTTTCTATTTCCATGGGACTCAGCTGGTTTCAATTACAAGATTGCTACCAATCAGTATATCTCTGCAATTAGCCACACTTCAAACTTCACCCAAGAAAGCCTTTCTGTAGACCCACGTGGCTCCTGCTCCCCGAGGACCCAAGAGTCGGGGGTGCTGCACACCAGGAGCTACCGCAGCTCCCAACCTGCTCCTCCCTGATGCACGGACCCACTCGGCTGGGACTCCTGCCTGAAGAAACGGACCGTTTCGAGTCTCTTCCCCGTACATTCTTCTAAGCAGGAGAGAAACTCGTGGCCTTTTCCTGTAGGGCCGTTCTTTGCAGCGGCGCAATTACCCGTGCCCCGAGAAAG
>NW_010322574.1:0-18202 GCF_000700745.2 Antrostomus carolinensis
ATTCTGTCTGTGTGTGTGTCTGTGTGTGAATGTAAGTGCTGCTGGTCTTGCTTTCCTGCTTCTCAACAAGCACCAGAACTGAGGAAAAGCAGCTGATGGTGAAAACCCACCTGCATGGATAACAGTGTCTCATCTCTAATTTTTTTCTGCAAGATTTTCTCCTGCAAGATTTTCTCCTTAGCTTTTAGTACCAGATTTAAAGGTGAAATGCTTAACCTCTCTATTATACACACCCAAAGATCTTGTTCTTCAATTCCAATCAAGTCTAATACTCATGGTGTGCTATCTATCATTAGCCAACATGGGTAACAGGACATTTTTTACATTCAAAGTTCTTTTTTTCCTGATTTGGTCATGTAATGTTACAATGGAGATACAAACGTAGATATTTAAATTAATAGTTATTTTTCAAATGGTAACACACCTTTGATAAAATGTCTGGTTAAGTATGAAAAACTAAGCAAATGTAACTGTGTTGTTTTGTTCCAAAATTCACAGTTCTAAACATAAAATATTCTTTTTCCAGTTATCCTAGCTTTTGCCCTGAAAATCAACTTTCATGAAGTCAGACAAAGCAATTTAAATGGCCCATTCCAAGTACGTCTTAGCTGAATTTAGGTACTGGACTGTAAAACTTAATTTTTCTTCTTGAGACATTTTTAGTTGCATCTACATCTTTCAACTTTTTTTTTTAGTGTTTCTATTAAAATTTGCAAAAAATATTCTGAGGAAACACTAGCAATTATTATAGAAATAACAGAATTAGATTTGATGAAATTTCTACAGTTTTTAGGACTAGATTAGCAGTTTTAGTGTGCAAATTTGATTGTAGAGCTATATTCAATGCATTCTGGTTTCAATCCTTCTTGAATCAGTTACACTAACATGAAAATGTTTCTATTCTTCAGAATATAGAATCTTACAGAAGGTTTGCTGTTACTGCTGCCCAGAGCCAAAGCCAAATTCTCAATCTGTGCGAAGAAAGGAGGACAGCCAGTGGGAGGGCTCGAAGCATGAAACAGAAACATTTTGGGAAATGGAGGGAGAGGGAGTGAGTAGAGGAGAGACTGTGTGCATATGTCTGGAGGAATTGAGTAGTTAGAGCGTTTGTTAGGGACATAAAGGACCAAGACTGAGATTCTTCTACATGATCTGAGAAATTTGCTTAAACGCAGCTCTACCAAATCCCCAGTGGCCAAGTTATTTGGTTACTTTGTCCTTTCCAAATGTCTCTTCTTAGAGATATTCTATTATGAATAAATAAAAGTGGGGATAAAAAATTATGTCTGTCTTCATTAACCAATATTTTGTGTATTCTGCCTCTTTTTGTTCCCGTGGTAACGATATGAAATGGAACTGCACCAGTGGGGAAAGTTTCATCCTAAACTGACCAAGGGGATGGAAATTGTCGGTTAAAGTTCTTGCTGTGAATGAGAGCAGAGCATGGTTGCAGGATGCATCTTGCTCCTCAGGATCATGCTGGAGGTGCACACCTCATTAGTTAGGTGCTCAAAACCAGGCGGGTCGGCTGCTTTGGCTCCTGGGGCTTGTCCTCTCCTCTGAACTGAAATTGCATCTGGTAAAACAGCTCTCTCTTCTTCCAGAAGTGCACTCTGCTCCCACAAATTCCTGCATCAGGAATGGAGATGGTATTAGATGGCAATCATCTGTGAGTAAGATATTTCAGTGACTAAGCTACTTTGAGGATTTATTCATAGCTTTTACTGAAAGCAGTGGGAAATGCATATCTAGATTCCTCTGCAAGTCAGGCTGTAGGAGTTTCAATGGGAAAGGAATGTCTGGTCATCATCTATGTTATTAAATTTTATTTCTGATGCCTCCATAGATTTTATAGTTTTGATAAAACACGTAGCAAACATGGAATTTATTGCTCATAGTTCATCCAGGAAATGTGTCAGAGCACAGGATGGACTGAACATAAAAGATTGCTGTTTTGGTTTTGCTTTTCAAATGTTAACAAGTATATGGCAATGGTCTGTAAAACTGTTAAATAGATCAATAAATAATTCTAGTGATAGCATATTGAATTTCAATAGTCAGTGAAAACCAGCAGTTTGAAAATGCTGAATTTTGCTTTTCTAATGACTAAGTCTGTGTCACTTTACCATAAATACTCAACTTTAGCAATTATCATCAGGGCCTTATTCAACAAGTTTCTAATTTTAACAAATGTAATTTACTGCAACAGTGAATTGTGGATCCGATACCTATTTACTCCTTGATGAATTTGACCCATAAACTGATTATATAAGTAAAAATGTCTGCAGACAGTTTTAGAGTAAGCCAAAGGAATAGGAGGGGGAAAAAAGCAGTATTTATTACACTATTTGGATGTAGAACAGAAGGTCCTCTGATGTTTGAATTATCTGACACCCAGAATGTTGGCAGCATCCAGTTGTCAGCATCCAGGGAGAAGCTCAGCTATCCCAGCTTGCCCGGCTTGTAGGGTTTATTCAAGGAACTTTGCTGTGTTTAGTCAGTGTTTACATAGAATCATAGAATCATTTTGGTTGGAAAAGACCTTTAAGACCATTGAGTGGAACTGTAAACATGGCAAGACCTTCAGTACTGTAGTGCTGAAGGCTGCCGCACCTCACCTTGCCACCCTGCCACCTCAGAGACCTGAGGTACAGGATTATGAACTGGAAGACTCAGACACTGAAAATATATTCGCAGAATGGACAGAAAACTTCCAGACCTGAGGTGTTTATCACAGGTAGCTTTCCAGGAACCAGTGCCTGAAAAAATAAAGTATTGCAAACTATTGCAAGGTACAGATTTTAGAAGTTGTTAACTGAAGATATTAATATTGACTCTTCTAAATCAATTTGTGATACAAAAATACTGAATAAAAGAGAGAAAAGAAAAGCATAATTTTATAAATGTAACAGAAAGAAGCTTAACACCAAAATTCTTCTTGAAGGATGTAAAAACCATTAATAGATGGCTAGCCAGTTGGTGCTGAATCTTGTCCAAGCATTTGCTCTTAAGATATGAGAAAGAGAGAAAGTTCTTTCTGCTCTGGAGACAAGGACCTCAGCTATCACAGATGTTCAACTGCAGAGGACTGCTGCTGTTGGGCACGTAGATCTTTGATATCTAATCATTAATACATTAGCCAAACATCATGTATTCCCAGGAAGACTAGATCTAAGTCCATTAGAGTATATTCTGAGATTAGCTAAACCATCCTGATCTCGTTCTGCAATCAGTCCTAGCTGCAATGGTTCGTTCCTTTTCTTTTATCTTGATTTTTCTTTGCTCGCCATCTCTTCTAACCTAACTTTGACAAAGAGACTTACTTTCTAAAACACTCTGTGAGGACATTTAATAAAATTTACAAATTCCTATTAGCATTACTTCATCTCCTCAGGCATACTCTTTCTCCATTTCTGCCTTACTTTCTATGTCAGGTTTTTTTTTTGTTTTGTTTTGTTTTGTTTTTTTTTTAAGTGATCTTTGTGCAGCACCTAGTCTAATAGGGTTTTGGTCTCTCAGGTGTAGCTTCAGGTGTAGCTGCGTGGAATAGTAAGCCAGTAGGATATAAGAAGTAAATAGGTGTAATTTAAGGCCCTGGCCAATAAGAAATGAAAAGAGAAGTTGAGCAAAAGTAGAAGAAACATCACTACCATCTGAGGTAACCAGAATTAGCTTTTAGACCAGGCACCAGACATGCAGTAAACTGGGACCGTACCCATCAGAAGTGTCATACTGAGCATGAAATACATTCTGACAGTGCCAAGAAGCTGAGAGTCCTGGGTGGTACCTAAACAGGCTCCAGATGAAGCTTCTGTCAGAAGGGGACTTTTCACTGTGAGCCAAATGGGCTTCCCACAGTGGGAAAATATTTCTAGGAACAGGTTTATAGTGGAAAAAAAATCATTGTAATTTGTTAATTTGGGCATAATGCTCAACAAAGGTCCCATGTTTCATGTGTCTGTTGCCAGGCTGGAAATTAAAGGATACAATTATAGCCACCGAAACACAAAAGTTAAAGTTATTTCATACTTTCCTTTCTGCAACCATCTCAATAGCTTCCACAGGTAAACAACCTGGCACATGTAGTTCTGAGGCTAAAACCTATAGTCTCCTATTAGAACTAAATTGCCCAATTACAACTTTTTACAGCTTCCTTCCCTTTCACAAAAAATAAATGAATTGCCCATGCATTGCCTTTCATATCATACTGTGCTATTCCTTATTCCTCCCTGACATTGTCTTCTCTGGATAAATAACATGTAGTAAGTCTGTACGGCTTATGGAATTTAGTGCAATTTGTCTGGGTTGGTCTGGTTGTTCTCACTCTGGTTTGTCCTGCTCCCTGTCACCCTCCCACCATCCAGCCTTCCTGAGCTTTACGATAACACTTCAATAGTTTTGTGAACTACTAAGCATGAACATCGTGAAATGGGTTTGGGAGCTGTAGTTCACTACCCATATTTTAATTCAAATGCAGCAATTTAATAAAAAACATTGTGTTCAACTTCTTCTTCAATGTGTTACTAAAATCACTTGAATCCTTTGGGAATTAATTATGTATGTGTAAAGTGGTAGACTCTAGGGGAACTATTTAATGTTGTGAAAAAGTGTACCAGCCCAATGGCTAATGCAACAACTTTTGTAACATAACAGCAATAAATTTCCTACATGTGTGACATATGCTGATGAAGCAGAAAGTTTAGTAACTTACACTGCTGAAAGTTGCATGATCACTTGTAATCCCACTGCTTCCAGTAAGTGTACTGGGTACTGAATACTTCTGAATAAACAAGCCCATGTGGAAAATTATGCTTTTTTCCACCTGCATATTATTTAAAAAAAGAGTATTCACATTCATGGCAGTAATTTTTGCCTATGAAAGGGCTATATGATTAGTTCTCTAAAATAATAATGGGATAGTTACTATCTGCTAATTTTTAGGTAAATGTTTACCTGTTATGAAGTATACCTAATTACATGTTTTATCAAATAATTAAGTTTTGTTTCACAGTGCAAACATATATACCGTTTCGTTTGGCTTCATAGTTCTTCCTCATTTCTGTACATATATCTGTTAGAACAGTCAGCACCGAGTAACTCAAATTGGCTTGAAAGTATTACCTCACATGTACATTAAAATGGTTTATAAATTGGAATCAGTAAAAAAACCCAAAGTGAACTGTTTATCATTGAAAAAGATCGTGGTTTCTGACACTTTATTTAGTTCATTTATAGACCCAGAGCTTTAACTGAAACTAACTTTTGTTGCCTTCAGTGGAGCTGGGCTAGCAGGGACAGATCATGAACCAAATCTTTGATCTTAATTCCAATTTTGATGCTAGCTGAAACAGAGAGCTGCTTTTTCAGTTGTTCAGCTCCACACATTGAAGCCAGGGCAGAACTTTAGGAAAGCGGAGATTTCCCTGGGGAGTCCAGGATTCACCTTCACTCTGATCCATTTGTAGAAGCCTTAACAAAGGTCTCACAGTTTAGTAAAGTCACGATTCCTGTAAATTTATGTTATTACTGTAGATCTTAGAAAGGTAAAGGTAGGTTTTGGGATTTTTTCTTTTTTTGCTCTGTAGGTGCTACTGTTACTGAAAGGTCTTGGCTCTTTAGGGAAGTACTAATCCAGAACACGTCCAGATTGTTCAGTCTGAGAGAGTTAGGGCTGTTCAGCATCGAGAAGACAAGGCTCCGGGGAGACCTTATAGCTGCCTTCCAGTACCTGAAAGGGCCTACAAGGAAGCTGGGGAGGGACTTTTCATAAGGGCAGGTAGTGATAGAAAAAAAGGGCAATGGCTTTAAACTGGAGGAGGGTAGATTTAGATGAGATATTAGGAAGAAATTATTTCCTGTGAGGGTGGTGAGACACTGGCCCAAGTTGCCCAGAGAAGCTGTGGATGTCCCCTCCCTGGAAGTGTTCAAGGCCAGTTTGGATGAGGCTTGGAGCAACCTGGTCTAGTGGAGGGTGTTCCTGCTCATGGCAGGGTTGTTGGAACTAGATGATCTTTAAGGTCCCTTTCAACCTATACCATTCCATGATTCTATGATTCTATGTTCTGCTTTACTCAAAACTACTCACAGCTGTATAAGAGCCTGCCATGTTATGTCATGCAACACCATGCAGAAATTTCTGAATTTGTAGTGGGACTTATTGTGTCATCACCACTTCTGGTCTGGGAGCAGGCTTGGACTGTCATGGCTTTGGGAGTTATCTGCACTGGCCTCAGCTGAGCTGTGCAGAAATCCTTGTAGCCTGGGATTGACCCAAGCCTGGATCAAAGCACGATTTGATCCTGCCAAGAGGAAAAGTTTTTCCCATGCCCCAAATCCTTTCTTTGACATTGCCTACTTCATGTTGCAGCTTGGGTGCTGACCCTTTGGTGACAATCTATACAAGAAAGATGCTTTTCTTGCCTCCTCTTGGAGTGGTACTGGTTTCCACTCCTCATTAGAAAAATGTTACTAACTCCTCTCATACCGTGTGTTGCACTCTACCCTGAAGGTCATCTTCACCCAAGTCAAATCATCTTAGCTCCTTTTCCCAGTCCAACTCATACCCTAAAACCACCTCAGAGGCAGCTCTGTCTTTTCTGTACTACCATTTCAAACATCAGGCTTGTTAAGAAGAGTCTTTTGGCCTTGTCTTTGTGGGGAAGTTTGATGCAGAAGAGCACAAAGTCAGGAACAGAGACTTGTGGTGGTTTTGCCTGAGCTTCCTGTGCTCCTGCTCTGCAAGCCTAGCTCTGACAAAGTTCTCAAGGGGCAGATCCCAAAGGGAAGGTCGTTCAGTGGCTGAGAATCTGTCACACTTGTTCAGTTTAATGTGGGATAAAAGGGGCAATAGAGTTGCAGCGCTGGGGTGACCTCAGTTAGGTTGGTAACAATATGTGAATTGTGAATTCAACCTGCACCTCATCTTTTTTTGAATTTAGCTTCACCTGAGTGTATCGTGTTTACAGCCTTCTTTTGCTCCTTTGTTTGCTGCTTTTTTTCTTCTTTTTTTTTTTTTTTTTTTTTTTTTTTTTTTTTTTTTTTTTGTATGAGTATGTAGTTAGGGCTTAGGTAAGGAAAGGAACAAGTGCCCAGTCCAATCCTGCTTGCTATTTGGATATGTCCTTTGAAGTGACACTGCTCCTTCCCATAGGATGCCCCAGATAAGTCAGCAATACTCTGCTGTCAGTGGCATTACGAGCTACACCTCCCCGGCACAGCAAGGCCTCTTGTCCTCCCTCACAGATGAGGCAGACAGTGCAAAAAGCCACAATTCACCATTGACAGGTTACCTACTATGCCTTCGTTTCTGTGTTTATTTGGCGTTAGTAAGGCATTGCTCACAGCGTTGTATACGGGCACTGTCTCCTGCTCTGGGAGTTTTAACATGCAGCTTTAAGTTTTATCAGTACATGAGGTTTTGTACAAATCCTTTCTGCTCTGCCCAATCTCTACTGCATCAGTCTGGCCAGCCTATTGGTTTTATTTGCTCTTAGGCACATTTGCACAGTTTGTTAATGCACTATGAAAAGCCTAAATATCAAATTTCACCATGTTCACGTTTCACTTACACACACTTTCACTTCCTACAAATAAAATTTTCAGTATCCTTACAGTCCAAACCACCCGTGTGCATGGCCTCTGTATTTGCTGTTTATTTAGGAACAAGATTGAGGAATTTCAGACTATTTCAAATGCTGGTTTTGAAATATAGTCTTAGTATAATTTTTGGATTATTCTTTTTTATCACGTCTTGACTTTGAATATCAGAAATCCTTCTCCTGTGGATAAGGGTAGTTATTGCGAACCTAATTTCAAATATACTTTAAAAAGTCAATCTTTTTAGCTCTTTAGGTTTGATTGTGCATAGCTTGTAGGATTATAGCTTCTTAGTTTTAATGTCTATTTTTGAATGCTGTTTTGGGGTCAATGGTTAGAAACTCTCAGTATCATTTTTAGTGCTGAAATATCCTTTTGATTTACATGTCTGAAGCGACAAAACCTCTTATTGTTATAATTTTTGAAAAATTGCCAAGATACAGCCAAATCTTTCACTGCTTTCTGCAGAGCTGGTTCTTGCCTTCGTCGTGTACTGTAGAATTCGTTATTGTAATGCCTTGTTTACTTACATTTCTTTCTGGTGATAATAGGCTTTTCAGCCTTCAGCATTCAAGGCCTTTGTCCGCAGAGGAAAAGAAAAGAAAAATCAGGCAAAACATCAGGCTCTTTCATCAAGCTTTTCAAATCTGATTTCAGAAGTTTGCTGTTAACCATTTCAGTGTCATGATACAGGAACAAAGACTTTAATAATAAAAGGTCCAGAATCAGAAGTACCTCTGCAGGGAAACAGCTTTTGTTCATAAAGCTGTTCTGATGCAAAGCATATCTTCCAAGATGTATATTCCCCTTTCAGTAGTAAGTGCTGCCTACCTTCAAATGCATTCTCCAGTGTCTTTCTTTCAATAAAGTCAGAAAGTAATGTGGTAGCATCCATTCTATTCACATACTATGTATGGTCATTAACCTCACAAAGTACCAGATTTAACTACTGATTTATACCTCTCTAAATACATGAGTTTTCTTTCTTGTACACTTTCTTTAACAATGGTAGCCGATGCTAATGGGCTTCAAGAAGCTGTTGAAAAATTTGCAACCAATTTTCTTTCTTTTTAAAACCAACCAATTGTCTGAAAAATCACTGATGTTGTCAGACATACTTCATGATTTTTTTCCTCACATTTTTAAATAAGAGTTCACAAAATGTTATTTTTAGCTATAAACATATTTCACATGGCTATTAAAACAGTAAAAAACTCTTTATGTACCACCAACAAACCTGCAAGTCAGAAAATGTATGGGTGCTTCTTAATAAGTAGGTTTCTGTTTTTCAAATTATTTTTAAAAGCATTTTCTTTTTTATACTAATTTCACTGCTGTCATAGTTCCTCAGACTTTCCTATATAACACCTTCTTCTTGGTGCCTTTAAGATTGCTGTACCTTACCAGTTTGACATCACTGATGTCTGGCTAAGTAGAATGTTTTAAAAACTGCTTTTTTATGTCAGTGGACACAAGTACACCATTTCAAAGGGCAAGGCAAGGGGAAAACTTATCTTTCTCATATTGGACTTGCATTTTCCCTGAGAAGATCTGCTCATTAATTAAAGCCTATTCCTTCTGGGCACTGGACAAGGAGGTCTTTCAAGAGGAAGGAACAAGAGAAGCATGTCATCATGTGTTTAAAGACCACTTAGGGCAAATTAAAGTTCATCATCTAACATTAATTCCAGAGTTTTCTGACTGCTCAGTGCTTGGCTTCACAACTGTGAGTTCTTCAGGCCTGTCTCCATCGTCTTTGGTGATTTGTTTGGCAACTCTTGTTATGAGATTTTATGACTTTGCCAAATTTAAAGCAGCCAGGCTGAAATTTTCTGTGCTGCATTTCAGCCCCAAAGTGATACTCTTTGGAGAGCTTGGCAACCGGCATTTCAGATTGCTTTTCCAGAGTTAAGAGAGATTTCTGACTTTTCCAGACATAAGACTCAGACTTTTTTTTTTTCTTTTTAGAGTTAAAATGCTACTTTTTAAAAAAGTCTCTATTGTGCTCATATTTATAGTAGAATTTGAAATGTAGTCAAGAAGTTTGGTTTGGTATCAATGACATTCATTTTTTCAAGCTCATGAAAACTCATTTGTGTTTTCTTCTTGCCCTGTTGAGACACAGCAGAATTTTGTGGCTAATTGTCAGAAGATTTCATCTAAACTGAGCAGGGCCCTTCTTCTTACAGCTCCTGTCTGCCAGATAGACCATTCTGTGCCCAGGCCATCTCCCAACATGATAACCAAAATATATTAGCTACGGGCTGCTCAGACTTTTCAGCAACACTGCAGCTCTGTTGAAAGCATTTGCCCAGGGAGAATATATATATATAATACCAGCAACATGCCTCTTCTCAAAGACCTCTCAGTATTTACAATAAGTGCATCTTCCATTAGTTTGATGAGGACTGTCAATTCTGAACCTTCATCTTGAATGTATGGTTAATTTTGTGTTTTTTTACCTGATGCTTAAGCTCTGTCCAGTTACTCTTAAAGTATCCAAGCTATGCATGTGAGTACCTACCCTTCCCCATATCACGGAACAACATAGACCATCTGGAAACGTCACAGGCCCCATCAGCATACTGGGAGAGTATTTTTGTCTTTTCTCATCACTTATACAGTATTTGCTGATGGCAAACCATAAAAAACCAGAAGCATATTTAAATATGGAATTTAAGTGTTTTAATAAACTGCACATGTTTGAAAATAGGACAGTCGGGTTCCTATTTTACTGCAAAGATAAGCAAATCTTTATGAGTTGAGGTAAGGATTCATAAAAATAAACATTACCCTGTGCTTTATAAGCATCTTATCAATGTATAATAAACTAATTTTGTTCATAATGAGTCTTGTAATACTATAAAGAGAAGAATCTGAAATAAAATATGTTTGGAAATATATGCTTTAATGAGTGTGTGCTGCAAACACATCCATCTGTAAAGCTGAACTTTAGCATTCAGGTAATAACTGTGCTGTCAGTTTGGCATCTATCTTATGGTCAGTACTATGTCACTAAAATAATTAAGAAATATTAAGTGCCTTAAGATCCTCCATTTGAAATGCTGCATTAGAAACAGTTTTCCTGGGTTATTTTTTTACTTGCAGCATTGGCACATGAGGATAAATTTCTTTTCTTTAAGGCTCTTGGAGCCCAATGAAGTCCCCACATTCTGTGCATTCCTGTGGGTTTTGAATTGCACTTGATGGGTGAACATAGGAAGACGTAAAAATGCTTTACCTCCAGCCATAAATTATTCATACCAATAGGCCACTTCTGCTGCTCATGCACAGGCTGGGGAAGTTTGTGAACAACACATGGACAAGCTGATATTCCTAAGTGCTTTAGCATGAATCATGTTGAAGAGGTGTTCAGACAGCCAGCAATTCCCTAAAGACAGCGTGTATGGGCTTTCTTCTTGGAGCATGTGCTCATAAGAAACCCTCAACTTATTCTCCAACTAGAGTACATTCAAAAAGATCCTTCTGAGTATATTAAGTAGAAACACTTCAGCCTTCATTAGCCTTCATTAGCAGACCTAGAATTAGTTGAGAGCATAGAAGAAAATATTGGCACACAAGTTAGAGATGATCCCGAGCCTGCAACAAGCAGCTCTGGGAAAGCATTAAAGCAGGATTGAGACTGTGGCTTGCAAAACACCAAATTCATCTGACAAAGCGAAAGAGAGTGAGGGAAAATGAATGTATGAAGCAAAGGCAGGAAAGTTCATTGGTGCGGGGCTGCTGCATCCCTGTACTTCAGATCAGCTTAAGCGTGCAGCAGAGACCTGCAGGCCAGCTAGGAAGGTGTCATGGGGAATGCAAGAAGTCTCATGTATGGCTGCTAGTTTTCCAGTTACATATGAAAATCTTGACTATAGGTTTTTTTCCTGTTTAATTTTGTGATGACAGCAGACCCCAACTCAACAAAGTGCAACCTTCTCTGCATGCCAGTGGGATTTACACATATATATAAGTGCTTTGGTGAATTAGGGCCAATAATACTGGTGATATCAGTATGTGAGAACCAGATAGTAGGGTGTAATAGACTCGTGAACCAAACCCCAGAATTAGTTGAACATTTCATCTTGGCACCCACAGGCAGACAAAGGCAGATATATGAGATTTTAAGTGAAGACTTTGAAGAGGTTTTTAATTACTTTCATTTTTTATTTTATGTTTTATATCCTTTATTCATTTTTACTCATGTATTTAAAACTAATAACAGTGTTATTTAAAATATTTTTTTCTTACACCAGAAGATATGAAGCTGTACAACATAAAACCAAAACAATTATTTCTCCCATTAGGAATTATTTTTTTATGAAAAAAACCCTGTATGTTAAACTTAAAAGAAAAAACATGGAGTTCTCCAAATCTTCAGTCAGAATCAGAGGAAAAGCCCTCAGAAATAAAGATCCATTATACAGGCACATCAATCTAAAGTATAAGGTCAATGCACTTGTGTAGAATTTAAAGATTACTGTAGGATCTGGATGTTTCCTTTTCATAGTTTCATCTTTGTCTTAAAATAAAACAGACTGAAAATGGTTGAATTTCCTTACATCTATGTAATTAATATACCCTCATTAGAAATCAATTAGCTTTGATAATTCCCATTGGTGCCATGGTTAATAAACTGAGTGCCAATCAGTGTCATAAAAACAGTGAAATATAATTTCTTGTTGTTCAAAGTGTTGATCAACTAATCAGCATTAAATTTAATAAGAACATATCAACATCAATCAAACATATTAGTGCTTGTAAACTATAATAACCAGCTACATCTGACAAGTAGACCACGTGCACATTTAAGTATATGGTTTAAACACACATGAATGTAACACTTCCATGAATAAAGTAGTTATTTAGCCTTGTAGTAAATGTTCATTGCTTCAACAGCCTATGGTTTCTGAGATCTATACTGTGCTTTATTGTTAATGGATCCAGGAGAATCTTATAATCAATACCAGCTTTTCTGCATGTCCTGTAAATGTGTCCACACTGTCTGTTCAGACGTAAAAGCTTTAGTCTCTTCCCCGTTTGCTGGTGGGCAGTAAGTAGAAAGAAAAGTGGACCTAACTGATATGTTTACCCAGATTTTCTTTCATTACTTAGTCAAAACAGTAAGAAGAAGGTAAAATGAGGACCCTTACCTGTTTAGTGTCTGCTCATCAGTGGGGACTCAACTAGATGTAAGATGTCCTGCTGGAGAAGAGCCTGGCAGGACTTTGGAGCAGAGCCTCTGGCTACAATCAAAACAGCTTCCAGGGCAGTTCTCAAATTAGTATTGGTCTGTTTTCATCCCAGTCATCAAAATTAAAGCTATTTAATGAAGAACGTGATCTCAGACATATAGGATATGTTGGAACTTTTAAATACCTGTGGTAGAAATACAGACATCTCCATTCAGGTCCTGACCTTTAGGATGCATATATTTGCAGTGTTTAATTCTGCACTGCATAAGTTTGTGGTAATGACTGAGATCTGAAGAAGCATTTTGAAGAGTATTTATTTGATATTAAGAGAAGCATTTTAATTTATCTTCAAATAGACCACAAGCGTACATCAGAGCAGTATACATCTGTTCAGGGTTAGTTTCCACAGCTGAATGAGTATTTTGTAGTAAATAACCTACTTAATTGATTTAACCTTTTTCTGTTTGCATATTTTCTGAAGATACTTTATAATTTTCTTGGATTAGTGGAAATTACTCTTCCAATAGGTTCTCTGAAGATCACCTGTAGATTGTTTGCATTTGAAAGACTCACTATTCAAAATTAAAAATGTAAGAACTTTCTAAACGTCAGTTGCCATGTATCATTATTTCTATTCACAAATTAGGAGAGATTTCTGATGAAACTGCTCTGAGCTACAAGTTTAAATCCACTTTGTGAATAGTGTCATTATTCTTCAACACTCTTGCCTGTGAACTCATCTGCGGGAATATTCAAAGAAAGTAAATAGAAAGAAGACAAACGGCCAAGATGCATTCACTATTTTGCTTGACTGAATATTCTTAGAAAATATTTAGAAGTATTGGCTCTGTTATTAGCTATATAAATATTCATACAAATCTGTCTATCAGATTGCTTCCCTGAAATTACTCAGGCTTTTTTAGGAACTTGGAGAGAAAAGTCTTTTAAAAATATATTTCTGCACATTTTCCAGAAGTATAATAGACTGGATATGGCCTTATAAATTACAGGCTTTCCCATACTCATCCAGTCATGGGGCCAAATCTCAAAGTTAACTTTAATGGGATTTTGACTCAGAAAGGTTGGAGGAAGGGCAGCAGAATTTAGCCTATGATTTATATTGCTTTCAGAAATTGCTCAGTGAAAAAAAATACGGCAATGGTACTTATGTAGTACAGTTGCATGTAATTTATTTTCTGCATAACCCACATGAAATTTAATAAGATATAAAAAAGTCACATTTCTGACTGAAGTCTTACAAATTCTAGCTCCAGTGAAAATAGCTACTGGCTTCTCAAATGAGTTGATCAAGTAAGGGAAAAAAGTGGAAAACATCTATTAATTGCAATGTGGTTTATTTGATTATTTTTATTAAAAAAAAGGGAATTTAATTTTATGAAACACACTAACATATGATAGAAATTAGGAAATATGCCATAGCTGTGTTCTCAGCAGGGCTGAAAAATGAGAATGCTCTGGAAGTCTGAAGAGATAGGGTTCAAACTCCAGGGCCAGAAGTTATATTAGTCGCCAGGATAAAAAGATAGATTTTAATTAAAAAAAAAAAAAAAAGTTTCATGGATTTAGGAGCTTCCTCTGTAAAATACCATAAGTTGGTACAATTATCATAAAGGAGACTTTTGTAAGCTACCAGCTTCGTAATTTTTCCATAGATTTTTATCCACACTTGTGTTTGTTTGATGATAATATACCAAGATAAGGTGGCAGCCAAACCCTGGTGTACTCTATTCAAACAGGTTTGTGGCAAATAGTTGGAATTCAGTGGATAATATGGTTTATGGTCTTACTGAGGTAAATCTGAAAGCAAAGCAAAACAAAACAAAAAAAACAAAGTAGAGAACTGCATGTATCCATTGGGGATTTCATCTGGTCTGCCACCCAAAGAATACCTGCCAGCCACAGGGGCTTTGCTCTGTGCCTATAGAATTAGTCATCCTTTGCAGAAGAAAATAATACAAAATTGGCAATCATATATATCATTTTACTTAGGTCCAGTAGCAATTCTTCTTATGGAACATGTATTTTGATTACAGATCCAGGGACTATAAAAACAGACCAAAACAAAAGGCAAAACCAAAAAGTTTTAATTGCCAGCAGTTCGCTAAAACTTGTTCCCTATAGCCACAGGGCTAATATATGCTTGTTGTTCGCCATGACTATAGCACAGCAGCTGAGAGACACTGCGTTTACATTTCGAGCAAGGATGACTCAGATTAGACATTGGGAATAGATTGCCTGGGGCATCTTCAATGCTGGAGGTCTGTAAGAAGGAATTAGATAAATATTTGTCAGAAATGCAATAGATATGGCTAATCCTGCCTTGGTGCAAATGGCTGGGCTCCCAGCAGCTTTCCCAGACTTAGGATTTAGAAGACAAAGCTATGTATGCCAAGTTACATCCTGGGTCAAAACTATATATTCAGTAAACAATAATCAACAGTAAAAGATAAAGCTATTATATTCTTTTGACACCTAAAATTAGTCCAAAACAAATATTTTAATTGTACTGTTCAGGTTTTAAATTTGACCTAAAGCGTATATTTCCCAATAAGCAAAACCAAAGATAATCACAAATTCTTTATTTTTTTTGAAGAGGGATGCCATTGCCTTATGCTCAGGGGTCTACACTCAACATTTAGAATTCCACTAAGGGCAAAAATCTTTCCCTTGCATGCAGTGTTCTCAGAAATGAGGTCAGACATTTTTCAGTTCCTGGCAAGAAAACTTTCTGACTCATTACTCCACCACAAAGCATCCAGAATTTCCCCTTGGGTCCCAGTCAAATTGTTGAAATGCTTTGGAAAAATATATCTTTGACATCCCAAGAAAAGGAATATAGAAAAGATATCCTTATAGCATGAAAGGATTAGAATCCTCTTAGATTTGAAGAAGAATGTCTTGCAGATTCCAAGCTATTATTATTTATTAATTCATGCCATGGGTTTCACAAGCACTGAAGTACTTTACAGAATAACAGATTCTACTGTAAAAACACAGATGTGAAAGTCCCATTGTTATAGACACTGCTGACGTGGGACTGGTTTTCTAGTAGGACCCAGAAATCATCAGAAATCATCACTAACTTGGCCTGGGAATGACTGAGCTCCCTCTGTATGATTGCTGGTGACTCCAGATCCCCCAGAGCTTCCTGGCCCTGAGTTTAAGACATCAGGTGCTCACTTCAAGCCCTTTGAAGGCCTCCTGCAATTTCACTTAATGATTAGGATCATTAGGATTTAGAAGACAAAGCTATGTATACCAATCAATAATCCTATATGCTTATGTTCTGAAACGTATGCAGCTCATCCAGTCCTGACAAGCAGTACTCAGTCTCCTGGGAGGTCTGGGGTCCTTTTTTGTCTCATGAAGCTTCTCCTTCCTTTTCCTTCTGACTAGCTGAGATCTGAGCTGGGTCTCTCTATTGCAAAAGCACGTTTATGAATTTTCACTCCATCCCTCCTTCCATACTGACAGACTCTGGCAGGCTGGATGGGACCTCTGAAGGTCCTCTGATCCAGACCCTGCTCAGAGTGGGTCCAACCATAAACCTTCCCTTCTGTTTCTCCTGGGAGTCTAGCTTAAATACTAGCTTTGTCCACTTTGTCTTCATTAATTTTCTGGTTGCTAATACATTGTTTATGAAAAGTCTCCTTAAAGACTTCTTGTGTCCACTTCTCGTGGACAGAAAATGGGCAAGTATCTGCCACATTCATAACCAAGACAGCAGGTAACTCCGGTAATGGTCACTGCTACTGGCACTGTCTTTATACTGTGAGAGTGGCTTACACAAGAGGTGTCAGAAAAAAGATTGTGAGGACACAGGGCTGGTGGGAAGGGAAGACAAATGGCAACACTGAGTTGGTGATGAATTCATATTCTTACATCATGTATCCATCTCAAGCAAAGGGGAAAAAATGGTGTAGGCAAGGGCCACTGTTGCCTGTATTAGACTGGAGGAAAATGGAAACCTACCCCCCAATAAAACATCAGTTATAGGAAAAAAGTTAATTGACATGTAACATTTTTGTTAGTGAGAAAACAAGAAAACAGGCAGCCAAACCCTGGTGTACTCTATTCAAACAGGTTTGTGGCAAGATCTCCTGCCTTGTTTATCTGACAAGGGTAAAATGTCTGTAGGATACCCAGATGGTTCCAGACACCAGAGAAGCCTCTTCAGAAGCATCCATACACCTAAATTATGAAGTTTCTGTTTAAGCTTAAAGAAAGTAAATACATCTACTAAGTTAATTTGTGAACTTAAAAATTCAGAATTATGCTTACACAATTAGCTGCTTCTGAGCCATATTTAACAAGGCATAAGATGGAAGAAAAATAGCAGTGCTTTGCTTCCTGCACAGGACTTGTCCTAGATCTAGAGAGCTCAAGGACTGCAGTGCTTCAGGGTGTCTTCATCCCATTTCATACTTCTATCCTCACACACAACCAAGCCCAAGCCCTCCATGTGTACCCCTACTACTGCTACCTCTAGTGACCACAATCTTGTCCTGAAATTTCTCGCTCTGACCAAAAGAAAGGTTTCTACCCCTTTTATTCCATATTGGAAAGCAGTAACAGAAAATAATTTGTTTAGTGCATGATTATATATCAAGGGCAAGTGGTTACAGGCTGCTTTAGAGAAGGTGAAGTGTCATGTTAACATATTATATTCTAATATTAATAATTTGATTTAATATTTAATTTTTCCTTTTTGTGTTTAGATAACAATTCAGCAAGCTTTCTCAATCATCTCCCACACTTCAGTTTCTTGAATATTGTGTACCCTGTCCCTCACTGCACTTATTCACACATTAGGAAAATATTGACATGGTGTCATTATCCTATTTGTGCAAAGGTCTCATCTGCTGTTATGTTTGTTCCTTTAATCAGCCCTAAGAGTGCCGATGTGTCATACAATCAGTGACAGACATTTATGAGCCTGACCTGCTAGCTCTTAAGTATGTGCAGCTCCCATTGATTGAAGTGGGGATTTTATATGTTTAAGGGCAGCAGGATCAGAGCAGTTCAAGAAAATGATCCCTGCCTGTGTTCTTGGAGGACAAAGTGAAAACACTTGTCTTTCAAACAGAGCTTCACTTACTGGGGCTTCTTACACCATATTTCGCATCACTTCTTGGCTTTATCTAGCCAATTATTATCCTAATTAAGAAAGTGCTTGCAGTGCTTGACTTTACTTGCATTCAGGGTGGCAGAAAAACTTCTTTTTTTTTTTTTTTCTCAGCACACTGCACAGCGGATCCTGAGCACTCAACCCCTTCCAGATTTCCAGGATCAGGCCCCAGTTGGTCTCATTTCAGTAAATCTTGAGACTAGAAAAACTGGCATTCAGCTAGGAAATGAGACATGTAGATTTTGTTGCTTAACCCTAA
>NW_010322575.1:0-35037 GCF_000700745.2 Antrostomus carolinensis
CTGCCCTCCCGGCCGCCCTCTGCCTCGGACTTCAGGCTGGCTCTTCTTTTTCTCCCTTTTCTCTGGATAAAGGAAACTGCGCTAATTTTACCTCGTCGAGAGAGAACAATTGGCTTTTAGTGCCTCTGCAAGAAGGAAATGGCTCCATGTGCATTTGAGATTAAACGCTATGATGTGTTTATTAGGTGCTGTACAAATAGCACTTAGAGGCTTTTAGCATTTTCTTTACGAAAATAGACACTCTTCCCGTTGCTGCCAACCGCAGCTGGTGTGCCACACTGGCGATGTTGGATCCGGCTGCTGTTGTAACGGATCAGCCAGAGGTGCCACATCCGGAGCCGCCAGCTTTAGCTCTGGCAGGCGAGTGGACTAGAGCAGCTTCTGCCGTATCTTTACGTGAGCAGAATTGGGTTGTGCGGGTGTGTGAATAGGTATTTTCTGCTCCTGAGGCACCAGGCAACTGCGCAGTGCTTCAAATGCGGAGGCTGAACCAGGTCCTTCTCCCAGAGTGCCTGTACCTATCTGCCTAGGACTGATTTCCATTTGTGGAGTCGATCTGCAGACTGATGATCCAATTCCTCTGTTATAAACCAACCTGTTGCAAGAAGCTTTCTCGTTCAACCCTGTCACACTTGGTTGCTAGACCTGCTGTGTGTTTTCTGAGTCCTAGGAGTGGTTTTGACCTTTAAGGTGTCTTTGGCGCTGAGAGCATCCTGGCTGGGAACCTGATTAAATAAGCTACCTCCCAGCGTTTGCCTTTTGATGTTACAAAACTCAAAGGCGTTACGCTGCAGACAACAGCATTAGTGTTTGGTTTGTTACAACAGCACCTCCTATGACCGTGCTCTGGAAAAAATTTCCACACGTCCCTGACGTCACAGCCATTTGCTTTACGCTGCCTGGATACCAAAGAGTGCTTTTAACTCCTGGAGCACCATGCTACAGCACCCAGCTCTGCCCACCAGCCCTGGCTGCCTCCCCTGCCTGCGGAGCACGTGAGGAAGACGAGGATGGAGTGCCTTTCTGACAGTGTCCTTCAGCCTCCATGTCACGGGCTGTTCTTCCTGCTGGCCTGTCATAGACTTGAAAAGAAAACAACCGCAACTGCCTGCTTTCATTGGGAGGCTTCTCCACTTCTCCACTGATGGAGCTTTTTTACAATGGGGTTGGGGATGGAGGAGGAATATTTCCACCTACTGCTTCCTCCCAGTCCCTTGTAGCTGGTCACTTCAAGTCCGTCCTTCAAATAAACCACCTCTCATTTGTTTGCAATTGGATGAGGACAGTCTGAGATCAAGCAGACTATTTCGAGTACTCCTTGGCCTCTGCACTTGCCTGCTTGCTCCTGCAGTCTGATGAGCATATAGTTGCTTGCCATGGGCTGGCTTACCCTTCTGTAGGTGGCCTGGTGGTGCCTAGTACGGCATGTTACTGTGCAGTTAATCAGTTGAGATAATCCTTGTAAACTGGTAACTGATACTCAGAGTCTGATCCGTGCTGTGTCTCCAGGCACATCTCCACATGGCCCCCCCGCCCCAAATTATTCTAGGCATCTCCCTTCAGACCGAAATTAAATTCAGCCTTTCATTATTATGAAGTTCACTTTTAAATGGATATAAGCAGTGCTGGAGTGCCTTTGTAGACATACAAGGCTGGTAAATCGGTGCTACTGTGACATGTCTGGGTGCATTCCTACATTTGAGATTGAGCATTGGAGATAAATTGGGCCCGTATCCTGCTCCTGTTGCCTTTAGTGAAGGTGATAGCCGGAATTAGTAGGAGAGATCAGGCTTTACCACTGCTTGTAACCCTGAAGGTAATGCTCACTGTAGACTCTCCTGGAAATAGCTGTGAGGCCCAGAGCTTTGTGGAGTGGGTGTCATGTGGAGCACACCCATAGTACGGCTTCTTGCTGTTGGGCGCTTGCTTCGCTGCAAGTCTGTCAGCTGTGGTAGTGTGTGGTGTGGTAGTGTTGGGCCAGCCAAGGGATCCTGTCAGATATGGAGGAATGTGGTTTAATCTTCATGCTTTACAATCCCAAATCCTGATTCATGGATTGCTAGGTTCTCAGGGGCTCATACTTCCAGCCTCCCAAAAGACCAGTGACTTATATTTTCAGGGCTTGCCATCCGAACTCGGTGTGCTGGGCTCTTGTTTGCGCGTGGCAAAGGTTGGAAATTTTGTCCTGAAATGTGACTGCTGTGAGGGCTTGATTTGATTCCTCTCTCTGTTTTCTCTTGCAGTTAAGATCCTCCTCTTCTATGTCATCTTCTACGGTTGCCTGGCAGGTATATTCATTGGGACCATCCAGGTGATGTTGCTGACTGTCAGTGAATTTGAGCCCAAATACCAGGATCGAGTGGCACCTCCAGGTAACTGAATAGGAGGCCCGTGTTTGACTTGGTGCAAGCTGTTCTGGGGAGGCGGGTTGGTTACTCACCTCAAGAAGGAGGGTGAAATGAGCCTGTCGTTGCTGCAACACATATTTGTAGGGGGTGGGTATGTTCTCAGCCTTCTGTGTTAATAGTACTGGGGCTGGAAGGCAATCCTGCTAGAATTAAAGGTTGCATCACAATAAATATGCCTCCTGTCTTGAGAGGAGCTTGAACCTGGATTGCTGCTTTTCCCTTCCCTTAAACTGAAGCAGTGGGCGTGAGGCTAAAGTGCTTCACCTGGGAATGAGCTGTATGGAAAAGCTGGGTTCAGGTTTTCTTTCTTCAGAGCCACTGTGTTCCCATGGGTAAGTGAAGGGACAAAGGTAAAATGTTAGCTTTGTCTGTGAGGCTGGTGTGCACAAGGAGAAAGGGGACCATACCAATTCTATGTGTGCTACTGAGTTGTGTTGGCCAACACTGAGCTCAACGTGTGATCTAGAGGAGGTGGTGGCACTTACTAACGGGTATTTCAGTCAAATGTGTCCTGGGAGGTTAAAAGTGGGTCTTGTTGCTGATGCATGACCCATCTTTACTGGACAAAGTAAGTCTTGGCTCAAAATGCCACTGATGGCTTGAGCTGTGTGTGTGGCCAAGCCTGCCTTGGTGGGGGCAGTGGAGTAACCAGCCCCTGCTGCAGGTTCCCTGCTTGGCCTGTCCAGGCTCTGCTGTGCCTTGGTGGGGGCAGTGGAGTAACCAGCCCCTGGTGCAGGTTCCCTGCTCTGCCCGTCCAGGCTCCGCTGCGCTGTCTGATTCCGGCTGCAGCCAGCGGCTGCTCGGAGCGTGGCGGGGGAGCTGCGCAACTGCTGCTTTCCCACATTACCAATGACCTTGAGGCTGCTTGGCACTGGGGATGGTAACGATCTGTCTCCAGTTGCTCTGTAAAACAGTTCAGAAGCTTTTAATAACAGTGGTATTTAAGTGACAATTGTGAGGCTGATGGCTTGTGGCTGCAGAAGTTGGCTCTGGCATCAGGCGGTGTCTTACAGCCCCTGTCTGCAGTGCTGTGCTGTGATTATTCCCCGCTCCCTCAACACAGGCAACGTTACCATCACCAAATGGTGGTATATCTCTGCAAAGAATCATCTTTTTCAGAAAATTGCTTTTCCACCAGCACTTTTAAAAGATAGAACAGAGACTAGAACTGCTGTGTCAGTGTGGCACTTCTCAGTGCACCTGTATGGCTGGGGTAAATGCTGTCTAAAGCGCTGAAAGTGGCTGTTCCCATCTCTGCAGTGGGCTCTTGTCATTTGCAGGAAAGATTAAACTGATACTGCCCAGAGCCCTTAGCTGCATCTGAAAAGCCAACATGGCTAATGGGGGAGTAGTTATTTTAATAATGTGTTTCTCCCCGGCTGAAGCCCAGTGGTCTCACCAGACGTGAAATAATTAGTGAAGAAGCCCATGGATCTTGGGTCACATCCAAATAGACCTGCTGCTTAGCCTGATGTCACATAATTACTCATTCTAGGTAAACTGTTTGCTTTCTGTGTAATAGCAGTTTGCAATTCTAATTTGAAAGTGACTCTGTGGTAAAATTTCTGTGTAAGATCTCAGCCTGCAGAGGCTTTTTATTAATCTCTTAATTGCATACTGCACCAGTTTTTCTGGGGCTTATCATTTTTTTTTTAACCAAAGAAGGGAACTGAAATTCAAGATGCTCTTGTAGTGTATTCTATGGAAATCAAAATGGAGGAAGAATGAAAAGGTCATCAGGGATCATTGTAACGGGCTGTCAGGGCGTGTACTGAAATCAGGGGGAATAAAATGCAGCTCCTTGAATACACGGCAGTCAGCAGCCCAATAATCAAGGGGTTTGAAGCAAGCTGTAATGGTACATGCATACAACTTGAAGGAGATGTTTACCAGTTAATAGCACAGTGTCCTTTGCAGGGCATCATGTGGCAACTCTTGTGCAGATGTGGACAAGCTGAGGGGTAAGGCGTGGCGGGGGTTGGCTCAGTCTGTTCCTCATCCTGTAGCACAGCAGCCGTTAGACCACAGGAGCTGAAAATAGCCTTTAACGTGGGCTTTTGGGGACTGACTGGTGAGTTGCTGTGTTGGGGGGTCAGCAGCCCCTCTCTTCTCCTGCTGTGTAGGGGGGGTCAGCAGCCCCTCTCTTCTCCTGCTGTGTAGGGGGGGTCAGCAGCCCCTCTCTTCCCCTGCTGTGTCGGGCTCCCACCTGTGCTGCGAGCACAACTGCTCTTCTGGCAGAGAACACGCGGGTGGGCATGTTCACTCCTGCACTTGGTGAGCATTTAGCTTAAATTTTCTCTGATCTGGGACCCCTGTATCAACTACATGAAACAGGGTGCTATGCAGTTCTAATTCTTGATTCTTGAGGGAAGATTTGCAAGCCAAGTAAGTATATTGGCAGCTTGATAGACCCCTGAATCTTCTAGGAAGCTAGAAAAACTGATTTTATTCTTGTTACAATGCTCTGTCCTTGGGCAAGCCACTGCTCTGTCAGCTCAAAATGGCTGGGAAAGGGGAAGCCATGCTTCCCTGCAGGATTTGCAGGAGAACATGCTGTAGGGACTGCTACATATCATTCTTGTTCTGAACTACAACAGATTTCATACCAGCAGCAGAACCTGCAGGATGTTCTATTGAGTTATTGACACAGGTATAACATTGAAAGCCATCAAGTGCTATTTTTGGAGCCAAGTGCCATTCCTATGCTAATTGGTTTCTGCATTGAACACGACAGGAGTGTTACACAGGGCTTTAGCTTTTTAGAGCTGAGTTTTGTACCTTTCCATGGTACTTTTCCTCCTCTTTTTGTCTTGGGGTGGGGGCAGGGACAGTGCAGTTCACCTTCTTGTCCAGCTTTGCCATTGTGACAGCCCCAGCTCCCAGTTCCACATGTGCTGCAGGCTCGGACTCCGCTTTAAGCGCAGAGGACTTACCCTGCTCATAAGGAAGGATGAAGATATTGCCTCTTCAAACACAGTGTTTATAAAAATCGCTGTGCTGTTCTCCTCTTCCCCTTCCCCACCCCACTGTGAATTGGGCTGTGCATCCTGCCATCTTGTGGTGTGCGCCCTGTGGAACACAGTGTCCTCTCAGCTGGGCTGGCCTAGCGCTGGCAGCTCACTCCTGCTGTTTAAGTGGCAGCTGGAAGGAGGAAGAACCCCTGCTCAAGCCAGGAGATTTCAGGTGTCACTGCTTCAAGTGCTGCCTGGCCAGTGAGTGTGTCATGGAAAAGGCTGCTCTGGTGTGTATTCCCCACTTGGCTTATGTAGCGTGGATGGCAGCAGGGAGGTGGGAGGAAAGCCCCAGGGAGTTGTATGCCACCTCCTCTGAAGTTGCACTTTTCCACTTTGGTCTCTTGTCTCAGCTCCTATGTTTGGAAAAATCTCTGACTCTCAAGCTCCAGAGATGTTACCTGCCAAGCAGATTTTACTGCGTTTGTAGAGAACTTGCACCTACTTTTTGCACTTTGGGGATGAGGTAGAGGGTGACTGGAAGCTTGGCAGGACATGGCTTGGTACGGAGGCTTTTAAAAGTCTATCCTGCTTTAGTGAGCTGGGGAGGTGGTAAATAGAAATGATGTAGTGATCTCTCAGTTTGTCATCTGTGTCATCCCAGGAGTGTTCAGACTCATTCTGAACCAAGATTACGTGGTACTTGGAAATGAGCATTTCATGATGAAGCAACAGTGGTCACTATGGACTTACACAACCATTCCTAATAACAAGCCTGACTTCCCACTTCTAGTTTCTTCCTCTTTACCCTCAGGACACTTCTACCTGAAGTCTTGCTCTGGTGGCTTAGAGTGATAAAGTCTGTGGAAATTCTGGTTTTTAATGAAGTTGAATAAATGTGACTTTTCATCTGCAGTGGTGTTTTGGAAGTGGAACTGTAGCTGAAAAAAACCCAACCAATTCCTTCACATGCTTTTTTGTTTTAGGTATCTTGGTACATCCCCAGAGTTAGAAAGCCAACAGAAGGTGGTGTCTGTTACCAAGTCAAGGCATCACTCATCATTTATGTGGACAGTGTCAGTCAAATGAAGACAGTATTCATATTTCCTAGCAATGCACCCAAAAGCCAGTTGGGGAAATTGTCAGAAGTAGTTTGTCAGTATTTTCTTAGCAATAAGTTACTTTATTGTTCCATGTGTGAACAGCATCACCTCATGACACCATGGGGCATTGCTGTGCTAGTAGCATGAGGTGCGGAACTGTGGCAAGTAGATCATAGTCTGAAGATGAGGAGAGGATTGTCTGGACTCCTGGCTATGAAAGCACTTGAGGCTTTGTTTCTTTTCCTCTATAGGGCTTGCTCATCAACAGTTTCCTCATGTCCATGAGGCCTCTAAGAGGCTTATTCATTCCTGCACTTTATTTCAGCCCCATACTTCCCCAGGTGTTATCGCATGGTAGGTAACACTGCAGTGGCTCAGCTTCAGTTGTTGTCCCTACTTCCTTCATTTCCCCTAATGGGGCTGAGAGAAGGCTTCAGAAGGGTTATGGGAGTGTTCTGCAGAGGTTGCCTCCTCTTTTTGTACCAAATCAGCACCCTTTTTTTTAATTGCTTAAGAAGGGTTCAGTGACAATTTGCTCTCATAACAGTATTGAAGCTTTTATTTTGGCTATGGGATGCACAGATGGAGAACAAAGAAGGAAATGACAGATCACTTGTGTCTGGTCAGTTGCAGACATGAGAATACATTTTTAGTTGGGTAAAGTTATTTTCATAACAAGCCTTTCATCTTCACAAAGATGTTTCCTCACTTCATAAGTGCAAAGACTGATCTCTACTTTGCTCTTGTCCTGAACAAAGAGAGCACCTGCTGTACCAAAGCACAGGCAGTCTGATTCCTCCAAGTACCTGTAAATGCCCGAAGATTGGCTGAAAGCAGCTGAGCTGTGGCCACAGGCTGAGTCTTACCTGTCAGGAACGGTTGTTCTCCTGTGCTGGCCACTGCAGCAGCTGTACAGAGGTGCTGCTCTGCAAAGATTTGCGAGATGGGGATGCTTTGGATGGGCGTCTGTTCTCCTGACCAAGTCACTTCTCTCATGGGTAGAGCACTGGTTTTGGACTGTGTGTCAGGGGCCAGGCTCTCCTAACCAGAGAACAGAGCTAATCTGCTCGGTGGCTTTCACACACCACTGACCTTCCCTTCATCTCTGCCATGCCTGTCTGGAGGCCTTTATGCTTTGCCTTGGACAAGACAAAAAACAGGTGGAGAGTTCCTTGATTGTAGAGTTCCTGAGGAAAACTATATAGCTTAACTTATAGCCTGACTGAAGCTTAACAAGCCTGGCTGAGCTTTCTGGAATTTTATATTTATACACTTGAATGCCACACCTGTAACTTGAACTCTGGAAAAGGCAGACCCAGGAGTGAAACCAAGGCCTGGCCAGCATTCACTGCAATTCCAGATAGCCACTTCAAGTGACTCTGAGCCTATTGCTTCAGCTGAGGGGTAACATGAGGAGGGTTCAGCAGGATGGGACTGAAGTCCCCTTACTAAAATTGAACCCAGCTTATTTATTTTATATTTATTTATAACTGTTTGTGAAGCAAAAATGCAAGTCATTGCTTGAAAAGGGCTTGAAAGCCACTGACTTGGGAGTCATACATAATTCTGCTAGTGGAGTACTAAGCTGCTTCTAAACTTTTAACATTCAGCCTGGTCAGTTTGTACCAGAGGGAGTTTTGAGCGGTTAAAGCTGCTTCCTGGAATAAAACTTGAAACCCTGAGCTACTCACTGGATGTCTCGCTATCTTTGGCTACTAGGAGCTGCGTTTAGGGGAACAAAGCTAATCTTTGTCCTGGGTTACAAATTCCAGCTCAGTGGGTAGTGGGGGGGTGGGGAGTGGTGAGCTGGCTTGAGGAGGGACTAAGCAGAAGCACTAAAGTGGCTTTGGAAAAATTGCTGGAGTCACAAGCTCCTGTGGGTTGGGGCCAGCCAGCTAAGCTGCCTGAGTTCTGCACCAGGGGAACTTGTTGGCAAGGGGCCTGTTCTGAAAGCTGTCAAAGCCAATGCTGCTCCCCTGCTCCTTTTTCTTGTTCTTGCTAAAATAAAGATGACAAACTGAACAGAAGTCAAGACCTCAATAATTACAGTGGCTGCCACAAAGGCAGCGTGAACTCCGATTCCCATTACTTAAGTTTAAAGTGTTAGCCACGCATCAATGCATTCAATTAAAATGTGACCTAAACATTGCTTGGGAGCAACTATTTCCAAGTCCCACAATGAAAAGCAAAGGGGTTGGCACTTCTCATCATCTGTAGCCATCACTTGTATCAAGTCCCTTCTCTTCTCCATGCATTTGTTTTCTGTTCATCCTCCTAAAGTCAAAAGTGGAGCTGATTCCACAGCCCAGAATCTGGGACAGTCCTTTAAACAACTCCATGTGTGGTGGTATTTCTTGCTCACCTACTCAGTGCTGAGCTTTGGATTAGAGAGCTCAGAAGGCTGTTTCTGCAATCAGAAGTACCTGCTTATGGAGTGAAAAGACCAGAGAAAGCGATCAGGCTGATGCTTTTTTTTACTGAGTGAGAAAATGTCTCCTGCCCTGCATCCTGCAAGGGAGACTACACAAAGGCAGTGTGGGTTACAACCAGGAGAGACCATCCCTGGCTTGGGGAACCTCTCATGCTGCATTGCGAGGGTTCATGAGTGGACACCTCTGGTGTGATTTGCAGACTTTCAAGTTAACATCTGGGGGAGACATGCATAAGAGTAGCTGCCATGGGACTTTAGTGTGTGTGGTTGGTCTCTCACAGAGAGTGTCCCTTCTGTCCTTGGGAAGGAGGCAGAAGTGGGCAGGGGACCTGTGGTTGACTGTTTTTCTTGAGGAAAACCGTGACTTACAGCCTCCCTTCTGGATTCTGTGATTTTTATCTGCTCAGTGATGCAAACATCATGATGAATATTCCAGACTGTTGTTAGAAAGAGGAGATAAGAGCCCGTCAGAGCCTCCCCTCTAGTGACCTTAAGCTGTTTTGTGCAAGTCCTGAAGTCTGAAATGTAGAAGTTATTAGAATGAGTTATGTTCTTGGTGTGCATTGCATTGCCCAGAAGCTGTGCAACTCCGAGGTGTACTTAATGTTCTCTTCCTGATTTTGCTTTTCTTAGGACTGACTCAAATCCCCCAGGTACAAAAGACAGAAATTTCCTTCACTGTCTCAGATTCCAAAAGTTTTGAACCGTATGTGAAGAACCTTGAGAAGTTCCTAAAGGACTACAGCGCTGATCAGCAAACTGAAAACATTGTGTTTCAGGACTGTGGGGGTAAGTCTCGATTGTTTCCTGCAGCCGAGGGCTCTGTGTCAGGTCCGTCAGAAGCTGAGCCTGAGCAGTCGTGGGCTCTGTCTGCGGCTGTTCCTTTTATTGCAGCCAACGGCATGTTGGTAAACTGGCAGGCTCTGGTTTCTGTCGTCTGGCTGCTCATTAGATGATGAGTTGGGACAGACCAGACTTGTCCAGGGATGTACCTAGAAGCTTATTGTAGAGGTTACAAGGTTGGGAACTCCCAGATTTCACTTGGAGAAAGCTGCAGCTGACTCTAAAAAGCACGTGGCACTGACCTTACCCTCTCTGAAAGTTACGGGGGTTTTACTGATGACTTTGCTAAAGCCAGTGTCGGTCCTCTTGATGCAATGCAGCAAAACATCTGGGAGGTATTAACCTTCACTAGATTATATGTACTAATGTGGAATGAGACAATCACCTCATAATTCGTGCGTGTAAAATCTGAGGGGAACCTGCTGGTAAAAGCTGCCAAAAAATCTCTGAGCCAGTGGATTACAAATGTGTTTGTTCTGGAAGAATCCTCATTAAAAAAAACAAAACCCCTGCAAACTTGCTGATCTGGGAGCAGTCAGCACGTGGGGGGTGGCTGGGTGCAGGCCTGTGGTTTCAGCCTGGAGAAGGTGATGGCACTTACCTGTTCAGATGAGGGGGAAATCCAAACAACGCAGCAAAGCAAAAGCGTTGCTGTTCCTGACGAGCAAAGGCTCACGTTGCATACGGTTGTGTTTTCATTCCCTCACCATGACAGACATACCGACCGATTACAAAGAGAGAGGACCATATAATGATGTCCAGGGCCAGAAGAAAGTCTGCAAATTCAAACGTGAATGGCTGGAAAACTGTTCTGGAATAAACGATCCCACCTTTGGGTACAGGGATGGCAAACCATGTGTCCTCGTCAAGCTCAACAGAATTATCGGCTTCAAACCTAAGGCAAGTAACTCTTCCCTTTCTAGCAGAAGCTCCTGACAAGGAGAAGGAGTTGGCTGCAGATTTGCTGCGCCTGCTTTTCTGTCTCTGGAGAGAGATGAGTGTTAAAGCTTCTGCAGAGAAGAAGTTGTGAGACAATTTGAGTAACTGGCTTTAAAAATATGTTTAATTAAAAAGCAATGAAAACTGCACACCACAAGCTGGGAACAAGTAGCAATGAACCTCACAGTGCAAACTTCTGGTTCTTTATCTGTTAACTTCCAAGCCTGCTGACTGAATTGCTCTCACAGGGTATTTTCTTCAAATGGTAAAAGCAGTTTGAAGTTCCTGTCTGATTCCATGGGACTGTCCCAGAGCGACTCCATCTGTAGTAAGATCAGTACATTGTGTCATGCCCCGATTTGCTCCGTTCTTTCCTCAGGCAGTGTAGGGTTGCCTGCCTTGCCAAAACCACTTAATTACATGAGGTCTGATATTCATATATTCACTGTTAGACTGACACATAGTCCTATGAAGTGTAAACTACACCTGGGAGTCAGGCACAGCTCTTCCTGCAAGAACGGGGAGGAGATCTTTAGGTTATTTAATGCAGTTTCGCAGATGTCTCAGTCACGCACTTGCTCTGTGCTGCACCCCAAGGCACGTTTGCAGTAATGCTGAAGGATATTAAGCTGGACAGGAACGGCTTCTACTTGTAGTTTTTTCCCCAGCACATATAAATGCCAAAAAATTCTCTTAAGAACTCTGTGGTAAAGCACATGTTATTGAATAACATGACGTGCAAAACCTGCCAGTCCATCTTCTGGATGGAAAAGAGTGCAAAGGGTGTGCTGAGCCCCCTCGCCACCATCCGTCGGTGTAGCCGGGGATGGGGAATGGGGCTGTCCAGCTAACGAGTTCTGAGGAACATTTTTCTTTGAAGGGAGCCTGCCCTGCGCTAGAAATGGGAAATGAGAAAGCAGTGAGTTGAATTTTGGCTCATCTGATCCAGGGTGGAAACAGTGGGTGCGTTTTAGCCGGAAAAAAAAAAGAATGTGCCGTGCTTGGTGTGAGGTGGTCGTGGGATGACATACGATGCGCGTGTTTGATGAGTGGGGAAGCGAAGGGTTTGGTGTGTCCTTCTTTGTCACAGAAGAGCTCCAGACTGCATTAGGCAGCAGGGTCTAGTGAAGGAATGACTTGACACGTTTCATTTAGAAATGATGTGTACCCAAGGCAAGATTTGTTCCCCTCGTTCCACGCTCCAGCAGAGACTTTGTAGCACTTGCGTTGGGCAAGGTGTGTGTAAAGCAGGTCTGAGACCTGCAAGGTGGTGGAGCAAAACTACAGCACCTGTTAAGGGACCAAACACCAACATCAGGGAGGTGGGACTCCCACCTTTCCCTGACATGCTCAGAGCCTTTGTCCTTCGGTGTAGGTGATGTTGGAAGTTCAATGCCAGGGTGTGACTGCTGCTCTTTGTTCTTCCTTGTGCATTTCCAGTCGCAGCTGCGCTCCCCTGGCAGGCAGGGAGGAAATCCTCCAGCAGTGCGTCTCTTCCTCCCGCTGCCTGGGCTTTGCACACACAAGCCCCACTAGCTGCCACTCTGCTGTGACACGCACTCCCCAGTGTGCCATGCCATGAAATGGAAAGCAGCCTGATCTGTTTGCTTTGGTACCAGGCAGAACAGGCAGCAGCTCTGCTT
This sequence comes from Antrostomus carolinensis, assembly GCF_000700745.2. Taxonomy (NCBI): domain Eukaryota; kingdom Metazoa; phylum Chordata; class Aves; order Caprimulgiformes; family Caprimulgidae; genus Antrostomus; species Antrostomus carolinensis. The sequence continues at coordinate 12,319 of NW_010322575.1, forward strand.
GGGTTAACTTCCCCAGCTTCTCCTTGTGTCATGCTGCGTGTCTGTCCCAAGAACCACCACCAAGAGCTGTTGCCCCTGAAGCTGAGCCAGAAGGGATTCTGGTTGATGGCACGTGCTCGGTGCCCACTGAGCTTTGCTGCCGCGAAGGTGCTGCAGCTGCAGAGAAGTGTCCAGTGTGTAACATCCCCCTGTTTTGGGTTTCTTCCAGGCACCAGTAAATGAAAGCCTTCCTCCAGAGGTGATGGCAAAGTACAACCCCTATCTCATCCCTGTCCACTGCACTGCCAAGGTAAGTTGAAATGAAATGGAGCAGAGTGGGGAAGCTGCAGGGGGAGACTGAGTCTCTGTCCGAGTGCAGACAGCTGGGCTGGGTCTCCCTTGGGCTGGGTCTCCCTTAGAACAGGAGTTTCTCAAAACCTCGGTGGTGACAAATGACAGCGCTGCCCTCACAGGGAGGGGGAGAAGCAGGGCCAGACAGCAAAGGGGGGGTAGCCTCAAAAGTAGCTGTTCTGCTTCTGAGTGCTGTACTGGAGCTCTTCAGCAGGGATGGCTGAAAAAAAGGTCTCCAGGGAAGGGGTGTTCTACTTGGCATTGTAAAAGCAGCTGAGAAAGAGCAAACTTTTTCTTTTTTTAGCCACAGATAGTGCATTGGTGTGACAGGAAAATGTGGTGACTTCTGCATGTGTAAAGAAGTGGTTGAGTTTTAAACAAAGAACAGTCCTCTCCTGGCTGATGTGTGCTGGGAGGTGCTTATTGCGTAGCTGCTGGTGAGGCAGCGTGTCACTGTCCTCGCCACCATCAGGACTGTCCTCGTGCTGTCAGGCTGAGGATCAGTGATGACCAGAGAGGTTGCAGTCTTGGTGAAAAACAGATGCTGCTAGGGATGAGGGCTGCAAAAGGTCAAGTTTGGGTGATTGTCATTGTGTGTTCTTCCTTTTCCTGCCTCCCTAGAGAGAGGAGGATGCAGACAAAATAGGCACGGTGGAGTACTATGGGATGGGTGGCTACCCCGGCTTTGCCCTGCAGTACTACCCCTACTACGGCAAACTCCTGCAGCCGCGGTACCTGCAGCCGCTGGTGGCCGTGCAGTTCACCAACCTGACCTACGACATGGAGGTGCGCGTGGAATGCAAGGCCTACGGGCAGAACATCCAGTACAGCGACAAAGACCGCTTCCAGGGACGCTTTGATATTAAATTTGACATAAAAAGCAGCTGATTGTAAGCACAACTCTCTTCCCTCCCTCCTCCTAGCCATTGAAAAAGGTTTAAAAAAAAAAAAAAAAAAAAAAAGGAGAACAAAAAAGAGAACCTACTAGTCTTGAACAAACTGTCATACGTATGGGACCTACACGTAATCTATATGCTTTACACTAGCTTCCTGCATTTACTAGGTTAGAATGTAAACAAAGTGTAGCAATAGCGACAAATATTTATTCTACTGTAAATGACAAAAGAAGACAAAATTGAGCCTTGGGACATGCCCATTTTTACTGTAAATTATGATTCCATAACTGACTTGTAGTAAGCAGTGTTTCTGGCCCCTAAGTATTGCTGCCTTGTGTATTTTATTTAGTGTACAGTACTATAGGTGCATACTCTGGTCATTTTTCAAGCCATGTATTGTATCTGTTTTCTACTTCTTGTGAGCAAAGACTTTGCTGTCCAAGGTGTAAATACTCAATGGGACTAGAACTGGCATGACACTTCTCATTATTTTGTTCCTTTTCAGAGAAAGGCCCACCTGTGAGACTATATTTAACAGCACTCCATACGGCTTCTGACTTTTCTGTGGTGTTAGGGTATATTTTATTTGGAGGGGTGGCAGGGGAAACTAACTTAAGTGACGTTGACGTTCAAGAGAGTAGATGATTGTGTACTGTGCTTTGTAGCGAATGCTGTCTCTCTCTCTCTCTCTCTCTCTCTCTCTCTCTCTCTCTCTCTCTCTCTCCACCTTTCCCCTCATCCTCCAGTATGTTGTGTGAGAGACCGGGTCAGACTATCACTCAGTGATAGGCATAACTCTTTGCTTTGTATATTTTCTTTTTCTTTTCTTTTATTTCTTTTTTTTTTTTCCTGCTGGAGGCATCGCACACTGTGGTGCTAATGTCTTTATTGAATGTTTTAACCATTTTCATGGTGGAAGAATTTTATATTTATGCAGTTGTACAATTTTATTTTTTCTGCAAGAAAGTGTAATGTATGAAATAAACCAAAGTCACATGTTTGAAAAATAAATCTTTATTTTAAACTTTATAAAAGCAATGCAGTACCCCATAGAATGGTGTTAAATGTTGTCTAAAGTGCAAAACTCTATGTTCTAACATGTAATAATAGCCAGGAGTACAGTGCTCTTGTTGATCTTGTATTTCAGTCAGGTTGAAACATTGGACAAATAAATGAATGAACACACTGTTCTGCGTGCACGTTTTTTGCGTTGGGTGAGGATGGAGGCAGTTAGCTGTCCAGGATCTTGAAGAAGTACTGCACCTGTTTGGAACAGAAAATACATCTTTATCATCCCCAGAATGTCTCAGCTGAAGGTAGTTGAAATGTGCACTGGGATTGCCTTAAATTGCTGCTCCCACCTGTGAGCAAAGGTGTTACACATCAGCTCTAGGACAGCCTGGGTTGGAGTCTGTTATTTGTGTCCCCCTCTCCCTGAGCTGCATTAGAGGCTCCTGTGGCACATGGGCCCCTGGTCACACCAGGCAGGAGCCCAAAACATCTTCAGTGTATTCACCATTGCTGCAAGTGCTCCTCTGGAGCCACAGGCCACACACGGGCAGTGACTGCACGTAACAATGGTTTCTCTGCTGTGGGTTACAGCATCCACCAGCAGAACGTGCTGCAGGTTGGAGGGGAGGGCACGTGCTGAAGTCACAAGCAGAAGAAATGGGTTTCACAGCAGTGACTTGTTCTGCGTCGCTGCTGGGCACAGGGCACAGGGCTGAGAGCAGGCTGTGGCCCAGGGGCTGCTCTGACGTGACGAAGCCTGGCAGCTGGCTTCCTGCACCAGTCAGGATGGCTTTCTGCTGCATGACACAGATTACCAGGGAGAATTTCTCCATGTGATGTGACAAAACATGACTATCCTGGAGCAAGCTGCTCGCTAAAGCCTTCCTCATGGGAACGCAGGCTGCGGGGAAAGCAAGCTGCTGCACTCGGTGCCACTGCTAGGAGGAGAAGCAGCGGTAGGTGCGCTGTGGCGGGTGGGGTTCCATGCTATCCCCAAGGAGCAGGAGCTGGTGGAAATCTCGCCCTCAAGTGTTTCCTTTGCTGCTGTATGTTTATGGTAAGGCAGGGATTTAACAAAGATGCTGTGATTAAAGCACTAAAATACAGCCTGAAGGCAGCTCCACCTGCACAAGCGCTGTGGGAAAGCTGAGCCACTTTGGGTCCCAGCAATTGGCGGGGGTGCTGCTGCCACCATTTGGGGCAGGGGGCTGCATGGCTCAAGCTTTGGTAGGATCAACTGCCCCTGTAATTAAATTTGTAGGTGCACAGCCTGTGACACTTAAAATAAAAATAAATCCACCAACCAAAGCCAATTATCCTCCCAACGGCTTTGTTTATAACAGACCCAACGCACGGTTAGATAATTTATTTCCTTTGAATTTACTATGAGTGCAAAGTCCAAGCATGAGTTAGTAATAAAGATAATGGCTTATTCCAGGGGCTGGGACAAACACCATAGAAAACATGATGCTTGTGTTGGCTTCAGTGAGCAGTTCATCTACTGCACCCCTCGTACTAGCATGTGAAATAACACAAAACCAAACCTGTGTACCCCCCACCAACACTTCCCAGTACCAAATCAGTGAAAGCAGGCTGGGCCCTGCTGATCACTAATTAACCAGGCAGTAACGCAGTAGCTGCCCCGGCCACACACCCTGCACCCACCCACTGAAAGACCCAATTCATCACAGGCCCCAGGACAGCTCTGCTATCAAAGGGCTGCACACCACCACCCCAAAAAAACCCCCCACAACCCATGTGGCCTGACTGGCCCCTCCCCTCTTAGAAATACTGCTGTAATTTGTCAGACTGAGTAGAAATACAGTATTGAACAACTGCAGGATTGTTTTGTTTTTTAAAAAACCAAACACAACAACAAAGACAAAAAACAACCAACCAAACAAATAATAATAAAAAAAACCAACCCATCCCCCAAACCGCACACGCGACAAGCCGGCGCAGCCTCCTGCCCAGCCAGCTCGCTCTGCGGCACCAGCACTTTGGGTACACAGCAGAATTAATACTAAAATGACCTCTCACAAAATGCTGCTGGCACAGCCTGCCTATGAAAGTGGCTGGTCAAAAGCCTTTGGGGTAGGAGTGGGCGTCAAGATGTGATGTCTCATCAACCCAATTTAAAATTAGCATTATTTTCAAGATTTATTTATTTATTTATTTATAATCTGTGCTGTATTGCCTGTGTAAAACCTCTTCTCCTCAGGAAGGCATTGCTTTCCTTACTGCCTAATTGAACATTACATTATAAACTGCCAGTCTGAACATGTTGTTCTTTCTGCCAGACTGGCTCAACATAGTTAAGTATAATTGTAGCCATTAAAGTTAATTTTATCTCCCTTGTTGATACAGCACACCTGCATTTCAGGGTTAGAGACACACACAAAAATACTAATAAAATAAAAAGCAAAGAGACACACACACACACACACACACACACACACTTAAGGACAAGACCCTTAAAGGCTGCATCTGCACCAACACTCGCTCACACACACACACCCCAGCGACCAGTTTTACAGCTCCAAGCGTTGGCACTCGGGCTTCTGGTCCCAGTTTGGCCGAGGGTGGCTGGCCAGCTCGGGCCAGGCACAGCCCTCAGCGTGTGCCAAGAGCAAAGAGAAAGGCCAAGCAAGCGCAGTGGGGTCTGCTCCCCTGTGGGCAATAACCCTGGGTCCAGCCTCAGCCCGGGGCACTGTTCCACCCCGGCACTGGGGCAGCTCCCACTGTGTCCCATGTCCTGCCCCACCTTGGCCACAGCAACGTGGCCACCCCAGGGGTTTGCCCGTGAGCCGCCCCTGCAGCACCCATGGACACGGACGACCGCTGTCCTCACCCAACTCCTGCTCGCTTGCTCTGGGCAACAAAAGGCATTGCGCTGGTTTAGTCCTTAAAAGCCCCTGATTTTGGGCAACCGATTTTCCCAGGCCAGGCTGAACAGCCCCGGCTCACTTACAACCTATGGAAAACCTCTTCCTCCTCCATTAGCTGTTATTGGACTGCTGAAGACCCAGGCAGACTGCGCTGGCACGGCTCAGGCACCAGAACAAGCACACTTTGTGTTGTATAACATGCAAAACTAGGTGCTGGTATGTTCTCTTTATATATCATTATCTTTATGTGGGTCAGCTGCCACCCAGCTCCCAGTAAAACCAGTTAAGAGCTGGCATGTCTGTGGTACACAGAAAGGATTCTTCTCTCCAAGAACCTCATCCTCGGGAGCACAGCAGTGCTGGACAAGAAACACCAGGCAGCAGGAAATAAGGGGCCATCCCTTACCCCACTCACCTGAAGAACCAAAAACCAAAGATTTCAGCACTACCCAGAGGTTTGGGGTGTCCCTGTCTTACGAGGTCCCTGCTGGAGACACAACTCAGTTCCCAAAGCACCAGGTCCTTTTTCCAAGAGGAACCAGGACTTGGAGGTACTTGCACCGAGCATCTAAACAGGGGTCACGTATTCCAAACCACTCTGTATTTTAGGAAATACAGTTCCTCTCCTTCCCAGGGTCTGAGTACAGTATAAACAGCAGAAAAGGGAGCCGTGCCTGCACAAAACTGCTCAACAAGCCTCACAGTTGACCTAGGGCAAGGTCAGCTTCTCTGAGCCCAGCACACCTCTGGTCTCTTTACACGGCCCAAAGGTGGCAGAGGACAAACCCACACCAGGAACTGATCTGAAACCAACCAAACACATTTCAAATGATGCTGACATTCAGGGGCGCTCACTCCTTCCCAGGGATGAAACAGGATTAAATTTAACAACAGAACACTCCTTACAGCCCCCAGGAACCATCTACCCACTTTACAGCACGTGGCTCCAGCTCCTGTACAGGGACAAATAACAATAATGCTCAGGAAGTCATAACAGGTGAGTAACTGTGACCTTCTGGCTCTGGCCCTAGAAACTGCTTGGCCGAGGAGGAGCCCAGAGCTGCTTCAGTTCCACGAAGTTCTGCTTCACTCACACACGCTCTCTGCAAAACTCACGTTAACAAAGTCAGCCGCTCCCTCTAGGAGCTTCCATGTGTTGCTGAAAAGTTTCAGGAGTTGATACAGCAGGCAATAACAAAATCCAGCCTAATGCCCTGGGCTGAGCACAAATGATTATCATCTGAACAATGTGTGCCCTAAGAGCATGGAGAGGTCAGACCAAAATAAAAAAAAAGGAATAAAATCAAGTGAGGCAGCCAATCTTCCAAGGGAGAGCAAAAGATCTTGGTAATAACACAGGACCCAGCGCAGGCACAAAGTGCCCTGAAAGTCTCAAGTGTAAGAATTACAGACACCTACAATTTAATTCTCCTTCTGCCTAGAAAACAAAGGAAAAAGCAGTGCTGATGAGAGGTGCCAGCTGAACAGTTTTGGAGTCAGAGCTTTTGCCTACATAAGGACAGACCAAGGTACACCTTGACTGGTACCAGCGTATCAGACAGGCAGTGTTCCTGCCACCTCGCCTCAGAAAACCCCGGCACTGAAAGGGGGCCGCAGCGTTCATGGTCTGTTCCCCTCATTCCCTTGGGCTGGTCAGTTTTTGGTCAGAGACCCTGTCAGTATCATTCGTGGCAGAAGCAAGGGGGCTGATGGGGGGACATACTAGGAGGAAATATGCTGAGATCACAGGTTCACTTCTCATCCATCACCAGAAAGATGACGGCAATTTCAGTCCTTCCTCATCTCTGTCGAACCAAACCTGGCAGCCAGGAGATGGGAGGCTTTCTCATCCCTGTATTCATTTACAGCCTGCCAGTCACCTCTGTGCCTTTCATGCAGCTGGACAGACACTCACCAGCCCCCTCTCCCCAAAACCACCCCTAAACTCGATCTCCTTGGTTCAGCGTAGCTATCCAGGCCCATGATCCAGAGTGTCTTTGCTCACCTGAAGTTTCGGCATCAGTACAAAATAACGCTCTCCCAAAACACTTGGGTCTTGTCATTTTTACAGGTTATCTCAGTCTGAGGTCACTAGCAGGAACCACAAATCTCTCTTTGCCCATTAATCTTGGTTTGTACATCAGCATGAACCTGCTGACTCCGTTACCAACACCTACCGCGCATTTCAGCTCCAGTTCACTCGGCTGACTCACGCGACTAACTCATCAGATTAACACACCCAAACCCCATGGATTCAGACCATCGCAGCCACAAGCAGCTCAAAAATAAAAATGGCTGTCAAAGAACAGAGTCTACTCACTCACTGTATTATTTGTTCTGAAAATAAAGAATTACTTTCCCACATGAAGCTGAAGAGGGTTTAGTCCCAGAAAAAGGGAGAGTTAGTCACTCCCTGTCAAGCATCGTGCACTGTAAGAAATAAAGCCGCTCATTCTGCCCAAGGCAGAACAACTTGAGCACGTGCTCTTCAACTGTCCAAGTTAATTTCTGAAATCCAGCTGGGATGAAAACCCCTATGCACCAAAAAATGAAAATTTTGCAATGCAAGGTTTTATTAAAGAAACACTGTGGGATAACACAGAGCATATTCTGCTTTTATGCTGCGTGCTGGTAACACAGTCACCTCAAACACTGCGTATGGCTATGATCAACTCTGAGAACACACTGAAGGAGAAGGGCCATGGAAGCTATTTGGAAATTGTACCATCAAATAAAATATTAGAGAAATCTGAATTCCAAACAGGGTGTAAATGAGAGGACAAGACAATAATTCATTATATCATGATCAAAACACCAAGAAAGCAAGCTATTTACTCTGTAACACTACAGGAAAAATAAGTGAAACTAAAAACTTATTTAAAATAACAAAGTCTTGTTTTCACATCGTAGATAATGACTGTGCTGACTCAGACCACTGGTTTCTGAGGTACTTATAGATTTCAGAAGGTACAGGTTCACTGAATCTCCCCACTCCATGGCATAAGCCAACTGCTCAGTAGCTGGGGCTGAATGTATTAGCCCAGGACTCTCGCACCAGGACCTCTACTCCTCCTTCAGCAACATTTTTGGTTGCCATCAGAAGAGATCACTGGCCTGCTAGAGCTACTGGAATGAAATAAAGCAAAAGGACCTGGCTCCCATCACACATGAAAAGCTACAACATGACAGCAAGTGTTGCTTTCCCAAGGATCCCAAGCAGCTTGCTGGGTCACCAGGATCACCACCCCTGCACTTCATGGTTATCTTGAGGGACACTTGCCTGCCTCAAAGTCAGAAGCTCTTGTATGATGCCCTTGAAGCAGTCAGCTTAGGTACAACCAAGATGCTAGGTGCACCACCACAGATGTTGATGTCAGCTGCAAACACGTCCTGAACATGGGATAAAAACACTGAGAAGGGCCCCTGCTGCTATCACCCGAAATACCTAGGTAAAGCCTGGTTTGGATGTGTTCATACAAGCCACAGGCATTGTGGGGGCTCCTTGCCAATGCTGAGCTAATGCTCTCCAGCCTACTCAGAGCGCACTGAAAGTCGTGGTCCTCATGAACTGCCAGATTATGGCCAACAGAGGAGGAAGTGCTCGCAGAGAGAGAACAAGAATGTGTTTCCATCCACATCATGGATTCAAGTGAGGATGGAAGCAACAAGCAAATAAATGAAGTAGAAGGCAGACAGCATTTAAAGCTCTTCCTGAGAAACCAAGATGTTCTGCAATGTAGCATTTGGCCAGGGCACCCAACAGACTACACCTGGCAGCAAGGTAAAAGTTATGACAGATAAGACAGTAACATAATTCAGAATATCTGGAAAAAAACCAACCAAACAAAAGCACCACCCAGTCCACAAGTAGTTGCCTTGCATGCAGTATCACAAGCCACCTGCGTAGACCATGGCTCCCTGTGCTGATTGGAAATGTCCCACCAAACTAATGGCGTAAATTCCCACAGTGTAGTGCTCAAAGTAATGAGTGCTCAAAGTTCTGAGCAACGTCACTGACTCTAGAAAGCCTCATTTCCCTGTGGGACAGGTCAGTATTAAGAGGCCAGGAGCTTGTTTCAAGTCTCAGCAGCCCTCTGTGATTTCAGCAGTCCTGCTATGTGCTGAACCATGTACAGCCATGACAGGCCTAGACTGAGTGACAGCGGAGTGACCAAGTTCCCACTCAATGGCTGGGCTGAGTAAGGCGGCTCCCAGGGAAAGCCCGCAGTTCCTGGTCTGTGGCTGGACAGTCTCGGCACGCCATCTCTCCCCAACAGAACAGCAGGAACTACCACTGACACCAACGCAGAAGGAAACTTGCCCACTTAGCAACTCTGGCCACCTAAGAGAATTGCCTCTTGCTCAGAGACTTGCCTACATGTCAGTACGTGTCAGATATACATGGAGATGTATCCTTCCTGCCCATATGCCAATGCACTTAGTGCTAAAGAGGAAGAGGGAGAATCCAGCTCCTACTGAAACCAGAAGATGCCCGGTGACTTTGAGGAGCCCTAGACTGCAGCCAACATCCTTTCAGGTGACCACTGCCATCTTGCTCTGTGTTTGCACAGCTGCTAGAGCATCTAGCACTAGAGCATCACAGCCAGTGTCGAACCCCTCAGTATTATCACAACACAAAACCAATAGTGGTATGACACTACACTTTGAATAAATAGTTATTATTACTTATGAAAGAAGAAGTGGCTTCTAGAGCTTGATAAACTCAAGATATCCCATGGCATCAGCATCTATGCGAGACAGGAAATCTTGTTCACATTCTTCTATCCATATTAACATGCTTGGCTTTGTTTTTTTCCTCCCATGCTCCCCATATATTTTGACACATATATGCAGACAGCTGACTTAAATTCTCCTCTGAATTACTGCTAGTGTACAGCAGTCAGTCAAGGAGGTTGCACTGATGGGGGAAGAGGTAAACCCTACACAGAAAGTACTGATACAGCTCATAATTTGCCTATTTGATCTCTGAGAGAGAGGTGGGAGGTGCAATTGGCTGAGGTTAATAATAGGAATTAGCGTAAAAACATATTTGTATCACATAGCAGCGTGTGCTACAGGAAAATAGTGCTTCTTGTACCCCAAAAAAGGCGCAGGACCCCTTGCTTAAGAAATTAATGGAAATTCTGGGCTTCTAGGTAACGGTGTAACTACAGTGTCCCCTTACTGGTTTTGCTGTATAACTACTCCCCTGGACTTTCTTCTCTTCTCTGCTGTAGTCTGCCCATCGTGCAGCCGAGTTGCAGCTAAATTGTTGCTATACTTCAGCTGGAAGAAGAGGGGTAATGGGAAGAGGGGCTTTTGGTTCAAAATGAGAACATGAAGAGGGAAAGAAAGAAGCCAGCAGCCTCAAAGACACAAACTGGGCCTCAGATGAGTTATCGAGAAGCGTCACGCCTTCCCTCTGCCTTGACCTCCCCTCCACAAAATCTCCTTGCTCAGCGCAACACGAACACGTGCCAAAAGCCAAGCCCTATTTATCACGTAGGTTACCTTCAGGATCAGGTGAAACTTAGAGAGCTTGGGGAGCTGCTTGGTTCACACTCGTTAACTTCTCCTCTCTGGCACTTATAAACCTCAAACTTGGCAGAACAAGGGGGCAATTGGACCTCGGATCTTACCCAGAAGTGGAAGCATAAGAGTTGAACTATTTCACAACTCTGTTTAAACAAGTTTCTAGTTAAGTTTGCCTGTCTGGACCACAAGTATAATAATTATACAACCTATGTTCAAAATTAGGCTGCAAGTAACCTAATAATACCATAATTTAATTTTTTTTATAAAGAGAATTCACCAACATGTGTTCAAAATCCATCCCTCTATTACTGCTATTTTAAATTTTAATTTCTCTTCAGATAGGCCTACGCAAAAAGATTACTTAATTCTCTGCACAAATACATATTCAGCATCAGGAAATGTTGTGAGACAGAATTCCAGCGTTGGCTAACATCCCCTGATATGCAAAAACACCACCAAATAAGATGAAGTTTTTCTACACTCCAGATTCTTTCCGACCTGTTCTCATAGCTGTTGGATTAAAAGTCTCAGAAAGTTAAAATAGAGAAGCACTTGAATCAGAATAACCATTATCTGACAGAACTCTCTAGAAATCATTTTGTACCAGGAGAGACTGAAATTTCCAACTGACAGACAAAAATAGCTACTGCTTTGATGAAAACTTGCAAAAAACTCCCGCCAAAAACCAACCTCACCCAAACCCTCAATTTTTTTTATTTCTTTTCACTGGAGATGATTAAAAGCATCTTACCCTGGATTATGAAGCTCAGTATGGGCCCCTAATAAAAGACTTCACTGCAAAATTGCTGTATGACTGAGTGAAACAATGGCTTCTTTATTAATATTTTAAAGACTCCTGAGGGAAATGCTGAAGGGCTGAAATGCCCTCAGTGAAAGGTTCATTGCCATGCTATGCACTTCTGCTGTGTAATGTTTTACAAGCTGCGCTGCCCTGTGAATGGGGAGAGTTAGTTCTCAGCTGGCAGAGGCAGCTTGCATAATACCAGGCAAGTTAATGGGTAACAAGCAATGCAGGAGACCTTTGTTCCGAGTGTGACATACACAAATTCCACACTAAGCACATTGACGCTTCTGAGAGTTACTCATTGACATGCTTTATTAAATGGCTTGGGCTATACCTTGATGTGCCAACAAGATTAGTTTAACAGAGCTGCATCCCTCTGATGCCTCCCAACCTAAACTGTGGCACTATAGCCTCAATCTATGGATCACTACGGGCACGAGGGCATTTCCAGGGTGCACGGTAGCAAGCACCTTGCAGCACACCAGTGTGTCCAGACCATGGCAGCGGGCGGGCAAGGACGCAGCAAACAGAAAAACGCGAGTTGGCAGCCAGCAGAGCTTCTGTAACAGGACTCTCCTCTTACGGAAACGGTCATGGGAAGCATTTGTTGTGTCTCCCCGCTGCAAGGCAAGTGTCCCTCTGTCCACACTGAACAGCTTGCTAAAACACCACCCTCCCCTCAGCCTCCCCGAATAAAGGCAAAGGGAAAGGAGGCACAGGGTGTGCTTCTCCTGGCACTATCTGGAATGCTAGACCAAGGACAGCTGGCTTCTAGCAGGTGGAGGACACGATGCACCAAAAGCCCAGGAGCAGCACAGTTCTTAACACTCACCACAGCATTTAGTTAATACCTAGGCTCAGGAAAACAATGGTTTTCATCACCCACAGCACTTGGCTGGACAAAACACATCTGCTGAACTGGCCTGTCCTGTCACTGCTTATCCTACGACATCACCTCCCACCTCCCCAAGGCTGGAGCCAGGCAGCTGAATGGCCAGTGCCAGAACTTCTGCGAGTCGCCATCCATCAGGCTGCCACAGCTGACCCGTACAGCCAGATGATACTACTTCTTTGCTTAAACACCTCAGAAGCAGTAAGCCAGTCTCACTGGTGCAAGGCTGAGCAAAGGAGAGAAGAGTTTCCAGCAGTATATTGCACAGTCTGCCAGTCCCCAGGCTCACCCTTGAACACCACTGCACAGCTGAAATTTAAAGAAGTGACAGGGAAAAAAAAACCCCAGCCATCACGACAGCTCTCTCAGAAGACAAATAAAACCCACTCTTCTTTGACAGCAGCAAAATCACCCCCCTTTGATAGGTTATTTTTATGCCTGTGGATGCCACAAATAGCCCTGAGGAAGGGAGAAGGCCAGCAAATGATACTCGAGGAGGTCCTCGCTACTGCCTGGCTGGAAAGCTGCCTGTGATGCTGGAAACTGACCCATCTCCCTCCAGGGCTGCAATGCCCAAGGTGGAGCCTGAAGGCGCCTGGCACGGCGTGGAAGCACGCACGCAGCACCCCGAGGAGTCAGTGGAAAGAGCTCCTGTGGGGACGCAAGACTGAGAGGGCAGTTGGCACATCCTCCGCTCCCATGAAAACTGGCTTAAGCGCCCACCCCCCTTTTGCAGTTCCACACACAGCCCAGCAGACACACAAAGGCACGTGTAGGCACACCCCTGCGGCAACTGCCGGGTTATTGTTCACTACAAGAATTAGTCACCTAATAACAGCATCTTCCTTGGCAACAGGGAGAAGGGTATTTCACTTAGAACTCAAATTTTACCCATTCCACAGCAAATCCTTCTCGATGCTGATCTTTCTGATGGCAGCACCCTCTCCTTCTATGTATAAGTACATACACACATATACATGTCAGACCATTAAGCATTTTTTCATAATGCTTATGACTGACTCCATGAGACTGACTCTACCCAGCCACCATGGCACAGGAACATAAAGCTGGTGTGGACAGCTCAGATACTGCAGGTTGCACCTCAATGGAGAGACCTTTCAGGTCACCCCGGATGTGTATGGTCTATTGTCCCTGGAATATAAATGCCCTTACGGAACTGCTCCCAGAAAAGTACCTTGAACTGCACAAAAGTATGATCAACAACTTACAGGCAGAGCGTGCCAAAACCCAGAAATACTGGTTATACAGTTATAAACTGCCAGTCTAGGCTACCAGTTTTTTAATGGTTGAAGATTATGTGGATTCCTGCATAACCTGAAAGGTGCTCAGTCACTTGAGACCAACTGAACTGAGGTGGGTGTACAGCACCACCTCCTGTGGAAAGTTTTACTCACTGTACTTCCAGTGACATGAATAAGGCCTTCACTGACTGATTTTTAGTTTGTCTTCACTTCTTCAAGGAGGCACATAAACCGTGAAGTCTGGTAGCCACAACGTCTTGTATCAAGTACTTTGATTAAAACTAGTCCAGGAATGACTAATTTCAAGCAAACTTGTTTTGTCTAAAGAATGATGATTCATCAGATCCAATGATGAATCTATCTAAGCATCCATTTCAACAAGATATTTATCAGAAATATTCCTCAGGTCAAAGATTGTGAGTTGAGAAACAGAATCATCTTTCACCTTGATGCAAAACTGTCATGATGCAAAGACAGATGTAAAACCATCGTTAGTCTGTTAAATAGAGCACTTGGCATATAACACATGCGTGTTCCAGCCCTTGCTCCACCTGACTCAGAAGGAATGTGAATGCAGGCGAGTACTGTGATCGCTTGCTCCAAACAGTACTTGTTTTACATAAAATAGAAAAAAACTGCCAAGAAGTAGAGCAGTACCTGCTTTGGATGTGGGAAACAAATGCAAATCCCTGCTGTGAATGAATGTCCTACGCAACATCAGTTGATCAGAAAAATTAAGAAACTGTTGGTTTAGCCTCCACTTGTGAAACCCCATCATCTCATAAATACTCCATCTCTATCAGGCTCCCTTTTCTACTTCCTCCTTTCTTTCCTGTCCCCATTAAAATGGGAAACTGATGACAAGGCTAAGAAAACAGACTGTTCTGTCCTGTTCGTGTCTATCCATTGCCACTTGTGAAAATACATCTGGTACTGGTATGAGGACACACAAGTCTATGAAATGAATAAGTAAGTGCCTGACCCAGTAAGTGAAAGAGCTCATCCAAGAGGCTCCAGGGCAATACTCACCCAATACTCACTTCACTAAACTAGGAATAAAAGAAGCATTTACAGCTTTACAACTGAAAATACACTGATTTTTCTATTGTGGCCAGTTGCATTTTAGGCTCAACTGCATCTCCACTCCTCTCTTGAGCCAGAGTTATTCATTAATCCTGGTATGCTTTAGTCACTGCCTAAAACATGAAGTAGTTTGTATAACAAAGACAGGAGCTGAGGGTCAAACTAGTGGGAGCAATTGCTTTTGGGGTTGGTTTGTTTGTTTGTTTGTTTGTGGGTTTTTTTTAAGATTAAAAGTGAACTTTCCTTTTTCCAGGTCCATGGAAAAGAGGTCTAACAAAAAAGCACTGAAAAACTGCCGTACTACATTTATTAAATGTAAGTGTTCTAAAACTAGGGGCACAAGCTGACCCTTACTTAGTTAATTAGTCCTTGCTGCTCCAAGACAGCGTTGTTCTCTCTGCTTTCCCCGAGTACTCCTTGATCATGATTTTTGGGAGAAAGGTCACTATCTTGCCCTTCCTAGTGACCATCAACTAAGCATGAACTACCAAAGTCACCTACAGTTATTAACTTCAGCAAGCATCTGATCAAGCCCTCAACTAACCCATCTCATCTCCTCTAAGAAGTCAAGGACATTGCTTCATTTATGGACAATCAGACAGCAACTTCCATTGCAAACACTTTTCAAATTTCAGTTAGATCTTAAATGGTGGGTGACGAATACAGAGAAGGATGAAGAAATCTTAAAATAAGCAGTATCTGGCACTCAGGATGCCTAACTGAGGCCTCAGGAAAGCACCACTGTGTTCCCTTCTACGCAGGAACATGCCTTTCTTGTGCTTCCATAAATACTGTGCATGTGAGGCCCAGGATAGGACAGCAAGTTAATCAGGTATCTCCTCTTTCCATCTCCATTTGATTCTGGAGGTTCAAAAGTCACAAAACCAACTAACACAGAGACCAACCTATTCAGCTTCCTATCCACAAAGTGGCAACAGCAGCAGTCCAGTCCCTTTGACAACCTCAACTCCAAGGCCCTTTGGGCACTGCTGAGACCCTGCATACACCAAACATGTGCCTACAACAGAGTCAGGACTGTGGCAGGGACCTCTAAAAAGCTGCTTTAGCATTAACAGCATAAATACTCCACATGCCAGCCAACAGACACAGCCAAGGCTTTCTTTGTACAAACCCACTGGGCTCAATTCAAGTTCAGAGATACTAGGACTTTCACTCCGCGGCCCTTAGACCTGTAAGGAGAGGCTGCACTGGAAACGGGAACCTCTGGAGAAGGATGATTCAGCCATCAAATACAGTCAAGGTTGCACAGTAGCTCTGAATCAATGGCAGTAAACATCTTTATTCATAGTGTATCAGACTGGCTCTACCTGCTTTTGGGCCGTAACAGTTCCCTGAGGCCCACCCCTCTGGTTCACCAAGAGTTTCAGAAAGCTTACATCACAGCATCCTCTCTCCAAAAAAGCTTACTGGGTTTCAGAAGACTAATTAAGCTATTTCCTATTCTGGAAAAAAACAAAAAAAAGTAAACCACCACCACAAAACATCCTAAACCCAAACAAAACCAAACCAACCAAACAAAAAAACTCCTCCACAAAATACCAAAACCAACCAACCAACCCACTGGGGGCACGGAGGGGGAAGGGGGAAGCATTAGAAATTTTGTGTCATTATTTGTAATAATGATTTTGCAGTTTGCTTTCTAAAATTTGTTGCATTTAGTATTTTATTTTGGAGAACAGAAATATAAATCAGAACTTCTTCATATAGAATTTCAGAGTCAAACACTTTCATGCCAAAAGTTGAAAAGTAGATTAGCCAAGCTCAGGTAAAATCAGCACCAGAGTTAGAAATGAAACTCTGGAGTTTCTAGCTCTTACGCCTGAATTCAGATTGCCAAACTTACCTTTCATCAGCAAAACAGGATTGCAAGAATCTGCATACAGGCTGGGTTTTGGGCCTATACTGGGTAGTATCTACAGCAGAGTATTAACACTGTACAAAAACCAGTGTCACCTGAAGAAAGGAAAGAGACTGCTAGGGAAGAATTCATTTTCTCTGGAGTTTTAAAAAGGATCCTTCATCTTTGTAGTACAAATCTAGTAGGTTAGATTTCTCTCTGAAATTTACTCCAGATTTCTCCTCTACTCATCAGTTGTCCTACAATGACACTGTAAAGCTTTTATAGCAACAGCAGCATTAACATCTCAGCAACAGCAACATCTCCCGCCAGAACATGGACACAGTGAACACACACTAACTCCGTATCGAAAGAAGCGAGTTCCACTGCTCCAGCATAGCCAGAGGTCACTCCCCTCAGTGCCAAGTGCCTTACCTATCTCTGCATCCACCTCCTCTGAGGCTGAGAATAATTGCTCTGTTAAACTCAGTATATTAAAATATTCAGCTATCCATTAAAGAATGAAAACATTCACTGGCATTTACTGAACAGCATACTTCTTAAAAACCTTCATCTGGCTCAGTTTCCCCCTATGGCTGTCTTGCATCCCACACAGTCACCCTGCTCTAGCCCAGCACGTGCAGCGCTGTTACAGCTGCTGGGGCTGAGCGGGGAGAAAGGTCTGGTTTCTCCTCGGCAGCAAATAAGGCCTCTGTGACTGGATTTGAGCTCCTCTCACGGAAAAGCTCACTGAGGAAAAATTCCTTCCCGAGGATGATCTCTGTGTGTGCTGTATCATCTCTTTTTCATCAGTTGGGACAAGCTCTTGCACTTAAGCAAATCCAGAGGTTATTTTTTATTTTGCTTACCTAAGTTTTCAGGCAACTACATTTCTTACAGAACACAGATCTAAAGATACTCCAAGAACTAAAGTGTTAGCAGTCAAAAGGTTTCTTTAATTTACATTTTAATGCTTATTTGACAAACAATCGTAATAAAACATTCACTGTTTTAGTCACTCATTAAAAAACATTGACTGATGTCCTTTACAGCTGCTGGCTTAACCTGGACTGTTACAGAAGAAACTACAGACAGATGAAGAGCTATATTCTGTGTACAACCATGCCTATGGTAAAAAAAGATTTTAGACCCCTCTCCCAAAAAAATACAATCAATAAATGACTGTTAAAACGACCAGTCTGCAATGGGAACTGCAAAGTTTGTAGTCAGAGTAATACTAGATCCAGAACTTAGCTTATGATTCAGCTGTGGGATTCAAAGGACAAACACATATAGCGGAGGTCTTAAGAACTCCAGCCTCAATTTTAGTTTTGCAGAAGCAATTCAATTACTTGGTGTCCCAACCACCTCACCTATAGTAGCTGTAAACTCAATTTAAACAACTAGCAAAACAGGGATATAGCTTCTTTGCACTAGCTTAAAGGAAACAGACTGTGGAGAAGAGAGAGAGAGAATTCTGCTGAAGTGCCAAAATGCTCTGTGAGTGCTGGTGAGACCTCCATTTTCCCTGGCAGACCATGCCTTTTTTTCTGCTGCATTGAAAAGCCACAACTGAGGGATTTTAGGCATGTTGTGACAAAGATCTGTTTGCTTGTTTAAATCCAGTCCCTTTGGACAGAAACTAGAAGTTGTCAACTTCTATTGACAGCCTGGAAATTGTTTAAAAAGCTGCAACTTTGTTGATAGCAGCAGCCATTCTCAGCGTTGAATTTCACTAGTCTATTCCTTAAACTAGATGCAATTTTCTGGCAAACAGCACTTTAACCCACAGACCTGATTTTACTTCGTGAAGGGAGATGGTGACGCAGTTAGCTCTTCCTCTCCTCAATGAAAACACCATTTTGGCAGTGTAAAATTATCCAAGCTAGGAAAACTCTTGCTGCTCCATGATTCTGCTATACTCTGACAGCAAAACACTCACAAACACACAGACAGTAAAACAGAAGCTATGCATGTGTTGGGAAAACCTCTGCATTGATGGAAAGATCCATCCAACATATGCTCACACACTGCTTCAACCTCCTTGTACAGACCTTTGTTTTGAGGCACGGAATTAAGTGAGTGAGCGTGTTCTGGTTTTCATATTAAGTACTTCTGTCTTTATAAACTCCCTTAAATCAACATTTTCCCATTTTATTTGGCTTTAATGAAAGCATACAAAGCCAAAATCAGATAATAATTAGTAAGTTAATATAAAACACAGG
Organism: Antrostomus carolinensis; assembly: GCF_000700745.2. Taxonomy (NCBI): domain Eukaryota; kingdom Metazoa; phylum Chordata; class Aves; order Caprimulgiformes; family Caprimulgidae; genus Antrostomus; species Antrostomus carolinensis. The sequence continues at coordinate 31,104 of NW_010322575.1, forward strand.
AAATACCAACTGATGTGCATAATTATGACTGTCTACAAATAAACCTGGACCCTATCTGGAAAATTTGAATCTCTAGTGCCTGTAATATTCCAAGCCTTACACAAGCTCACTGTAGAGACAATCCACATCAGGAATCATGGTGGTCATCCAAGAAAGGGCTAAGGTGTCCCTGCAGAAGTACTGTTGGGTGCTGATATCCAGTCCCAAGGACACATTCAGTCCATGAGAAGCCTCTTGACTTTAATTTCATTAAATACTTCATTGTACTACATTCACTCAAGAAAATTGCATGGATGATTTTTTTACAGTATCAGAATTAACAGAGTTAAATGTCCTTAATTAACTCTTTGCTTTTGTTTCTAGTTGATTACTGGTCTCCAACACAACTTCTCCACATATAAAACACTTCAACAACTTAAGACAGTGTCAAGTATAGCTTTTCACTTTAAAACTTCCTATGATATCAAAGCACATGTTTGTCTAGCAGGTCTTACCTCCAAAAGCCCATCTTCAGGTAGGTCTGTGCAGTGGACAGCGTTCTGAATCTTGTTCTTCCCAAAGACAGCACGCAGTGTTCCAGGTCGAAGAAGACGGGCTATTTCCTATTGAACACAAGAAAAACAAAAGACTTTTGTGAACCACACTGTTCCTTTATACTGTGGATGCAATAGAATCTTATAAAGTAAAACATTATTGTGCTATTAATATATGTGTGGTACACTACAAAAGAAAACAAAGAGGGGAATTCCAGCTTGCACTACACACATACACAATTGCTGAAAAACCATGACCAAGACTGTGAAAACTAACTGCTTGAAATTGGGCCAATCAAGCCACCCTGGGTGAAATGCAGATTACAGATATACCTTCCTGGCACTTGTAGTAATACAATTAGCTCATGTTAACACCTTTGCAGCTCTCAAGCACAGAATGTGCTGTCCTTAGTGAGCAAACATAAGCACACCACCTTGCAGACCGTCTTCCCTAACGCTGAATTATTTACCTCAGAACCTGACATTTGTGAAGTCCACCTACTGAACAGCCTCTTGGTCTTCTCCTCTGCGGTGCTTCTCTGACACCATGACTAGCACCAACATTTGATCCCCTCTGAGGATTAGTCCAGACTCTCTCTACATCTTTCTCTGTTCTTTGAAGTTGACATTTCAATGTTCTTTTTCATCTACAATGCCAAACATGTCCTTGGCCTCTCAAAGTATTTCTCTTACTACAGCAGATACCACTCAGGTCCTGAGATAACATTCCTCCCCTACCTCTTTACTATGGTATACCTCCCTTCTTACACTGCAGAGGACTGCCTTCATTGGCTCTTTGCTCTACCATGCTCTTTCTTTCAAGGAATGACACAGTCCTGCTGTACATCTCTGCATTATTACCATGTAGTGGTGTCTTTTAACCCCTTTCCTACACCATCTGTGCTACACCTTGTTGGCCTCTCTTCCCAACACCCTGGAGCATTTCTCCAAGCCCACCTTTTTTGCACAGTGTGCCTCCTTTTAAAATTCAGTGATGATGGCATTAACTCAGTTTTCTCTTTTTGTTTTAAGGAGACATTCCTCCATGAGGGCCTCCTGAGCACTGCTCCCTGTGAGGGGACAGGCTGATGACAAGCTCACAGTACCGCTACTGAACAAAAAAAGCATTCCTCCTTTCAACAGAGCCTACATCAGCCCCTTTCTGAAAAGGCACTGGGTACATTAGGGTGTAAGAACTTTGGAAGTGGCCAGCGTGGTTTCACTGTGCCACTCCCAGGTGTTTGTTTCAGTGTCACAGCTGGAGGTTACTGCCCCCACAGCCCAGTCACCAGACTGGATTGCCCAAGCATTTCTTAACTTTCAGTGTCAAATGAGTTCAAAGTGACTTCAGTAGTGGTCTTGGCTGACCTGGAAAACTTTGCACAGGTACAGATGAGAACCTCTTGCATGATGCACACTGTTTTCTGGGATGGCAACGAATGTTTTAAGCTAGTCCCAAAAGACTTCTCAAAAGCATGATCTGACAATGCCCTTTAGCCACTTTCCAGCTTCACTCATCCTGTCTCCTTACTAAACTAAGACAATTGGACTTTAAGGGAAAGATCTTCTCTTAGCCAAGCAAGTCCTAGATACTTCCCTGTAATAACAATTAAGGTGATCTGTTACCTAATAACCTAGGTCTGCTACCTATGATGATCTGTTAGCCACCTGGAAGACAATTAAACTGCTTTCATGCTTGGAGTGTGTCTAATCCAAAACATGCTACAAGAAGTTTCAGTTCCCCATTGTTACTGTGTGTAACAGGTTACAGGTTATACAGGATCTTTGGATATGGATGTCAAGGATATTTGAATAAGATACACTCAACATCAAACAAATTTTGCTTCAGAGGAAAGTTCAAGAGTTTCACTTATAAAAAATAAAAAGCCCCAAGGAGAAAAAAACAAACCTCCTCTACATGGTCCTCATTAAAGGCTTGTGATAAGAAAATCTGCTGGAGAAACAAAAGTCACATGCCAGTTACCTATACCTATGTGACACTTTAATCAAGCCTTGCTTGAAGCAAATACTGATTCCAGAAACAACTAGCTGTCAGTAAGCCGGCAACAGCACTGGGCTTTCAGTTATTTTAAGGAAAGTTTGGGCATATTAGAAAAAATTATTGTGGCTATGAAACCTTTGGAAACACTTTAGCAAGAAGCAGCTCAGATCTAAAAAGCTAAAGCTCAGTATTTCACTTTCCGTTTACTCCCTATCCATCAAACTCTTTCGCTCCATCATCCGACATGTCCAAAAATGCTGCTTCTTATGAAACCTTCCCAAGTTTTCCCTTGACACATTTTCCCCACCAAACCCCCTTTTCTTTTTTTGTTTCTTTCCTCCTTTAAAAGCAGCTATGACCTCCTCACTTAACATTTTCTAAGCTCTCATTTCTACTTCACAACTTCACAACACAAGGCCTCGTGTTTTCTTCTCTCAGACTCACTCTCTCTTGCTAACAGTGGCAAAAGCTCTTACTGCTGCAGTAAGGAATCTCCTTTCTTCCTTCCATTTTTCAATGCAGGTTGCTACACATTCTCCTGCCCTCCTGAAACTCATCAGCCATCCTGCACAAAAAGAGACTCATTCTGTATGCCTGGGATTGCACTAGATCAGAAATCCACAAAGGCGGGTCCTCCAGCACTGTACAATGTTAGCACCTGATTAATAAGAATCTAAATAAGCCTTTCTTGCCATCAGTTAACAAACTGGACAGGAGGTACAGGAGTCTCTGCTTATATTTACATAGCCAAAAAAGGACAATAATTGTAAATTCTGAAGTTTTACTACTCAATCTCTTTCTTACTACACCACTGAGGACCCCTCAGGAAACAAGGCTTCTGTAAACGATGGAGATACGAAGAGCTCTGTGGATCATACATAGGTGTCCTTGTGTATGTATGGGTGTAAATGTTGGGAATGTTTCAGGGAAGGAGAAAGAGAGTTCCTTACAGAACTTGTTCCTCATAATACATCTTAACATACACTCTTCTGCTCCACGACAGGAAGCTTGCCAAGCATTTTATTTGTAGGGCCTCATCTACAACAACAGGGAGACTCAAATCTAATAGTGGGGTTTGGGTTGGCTCCCGCACACCCCTCCCTCCCCTTTTTAAACCTCTGTTTCCTAAGCCTTCTGCTGAGTCTAGTTTCCAGAGTATTTGTTTTGTGTTTTGGTTTTCAAAAACTCTTTGAAAGGAGTTAAGAGTGGGATGTCGGAGGAGTTAAGAGCAGCTACAGCTCTACCATACGCATGAGAGGAGAGTAACATGAGTGTGAAGGGACTTTTTGTGCGTGTGTAAATAGGGATGCCACAAATTTGCACCTCACATGAAGAATACACTGTCTGTGGCAAAATAAACCAGGGTTGCTGTACCAAAAGCTTTCATCCTCTTTGGTCT
>NW_010322575.1:35070-105453 GCF_000700745.2 Antrostomus carolinensis
TTTGATCCATAGCTAGCCCTTTGAAGATCCTTGTCCTACACAAGATACAGGTGCACAGACTTCATGTTTCTCTCTATCATATAACTGTGTCCAGTGCAACAATGCCTGTATGAAGTACCCAGCACATTCTAAAATCTTTCTATTTCTATACAAGTGAATGGAAACAGAAATGTCACCAATCACAGTGTGAAAATCAGACTGAAAATTCATAAACACACTCATGAGCAAAGCTCATTAACTGCTTTTTCTTCAAAGGACTGTTTTTGCATGGGCTGGACGGGAAGTTATACAGAACAGTAACATGTATTCTAGTCAAAAATGAAGACTTCAAGAAAATTTGGTCTAATTCAGCCTGGAGAAGAGAAGACTGAGAGGGAATCTGATCAATGTCTACAAATATCTAAAATGTGGGGGCCAAATGGATGGGGCTGGGCTCTTTTTGGTGGTAGCTGGTGACAGGACAAGGGGCAATGGGCAAAAACTGGAACACCAGAAGTTCCAAACAAACTTAAGGAAAAACTTCTTTACTGTGAGGGTGCCAGAGCACTGGAATAGGCTGCCCAGAAAGGTTGTGGAGTCTCCATCTCTGAAGATGTTCAAAACCCACCTGGACTCTTTCCTGTGCAACCTGCTGTAGGGAACCTGCTTTGGCAGGGGGTCGGACTACATGATCTCCTAAGGTCCCTTCTAACTCCTGAGATTCTGTGACTTTTTAAAGCATCTGCCCTGAATACTTAATTAGGTACCTAGAAAGACCAAAAGGCCACTGCTCTTAAACATTTCTGCATGCTCTGTTGTTGTTCAAATGTGACTCAAGGAAAAGCCAAGGAGGCAGATGCTGACTCTGTGCAGCAGCCATTCCCTCCCTTCTCAGTGGGAAACAGCACAAACTCTGAATGGACCAAAAACACAAAAAGGGATTTTTACAAAAAATCCCTTTTTACTAAAACTTTCTCTACTTGAACATGAACTAGAACAAGGGAACCTTGAAAATTCATTACTAGTCCTCTTGAGTGAAGCAGAATAAAAATAAGAGTTTGTGATCAAACTCTCTCCTACCACAGTGTGCTCCCAGGGCAGATTCATTTTTTTAGGTTTGCTCCACTGCTGTCAAGAAAGAGATGGTCTCTCCTTCACTGTGAGGGTTCCAACTGATTCAGAAAGCAGTAGCCAGCCTCAGGCAAACAAGCAAGTGCCTTTCTCCTTTTAAGGACCAGCTATGCCCTTGTCAAGAGAACAGAACACACATTAACAGTGAACAAACAAAATAATTCCACCACTCACCATGGACCTTGTCTGGCTGAACTTTAGCCATCAGAAAGCTGAGGAAAGCTGGCTGCCTTGTCTAAGCGAGGCACCTGAGCTTCCTCTGTAGTGAGCAGAGCGTGATAAGCCCTTTCAGGAAAAAAAAAAAGGCTCTTTTGGAGTACAACAGCTTTGTAAGGTAGGTAGTATAAGGGTCTCTTTCTTTTCCCATCATCACAGCTCTTCAGTTCGCTTTTATTTTCAGGGGATTTTAGCACCAGTCGTATCACACACTGCTGGTTGCAGCAGGGAGCTGCACAAATTACTCATTCCTACACCAGCCATCAGCAAGAGGCAAGATGATAAAAGCAGCACAGCCTCTGTCATGCAGAATACAATACTAGCCAAGCATCTCCTGTAACACTTACTCAAGCTAAGAAACACCTTAGCAGTATTTTTATTGTGGGAACAGCCTCAGTTGATCAGTCTGATATATCCTTCAGAAGTTCCCATCCAAAGACAAAGGCTTAACTGTCAAAATGAAATCTGCAGTCACAGATGATCTTGTGCATGATACCACAAGGCCTATCCTGCCCCAGCTTGCTTCACATGTTTTCTTTGCAGCCCATACTCTTTCCAAACTCTAGCCAACGGATTTTAATATGTGTGCTTCCCCCTAGCTACCTCAGCTCTGACCTAGTTTATGTTCCCCAGTTTCATACGATGAGCCACCTTACACACAACAGCAGCTGCTCCAGAACACAATTTTTTACTCCTGCATCCGAGGTCCATTTAATCATCCCTAAATGCAGTGCTAAGCCTTCTGTCTATATTACAGGCAGAAAAATCTATATGAGACGGTGCTGTTGCCACTGTAAAGTCTTCTACTGGCGAAGAGCACATTTTGCCATGAAACCAGGGGCTTGCTTGTTGAAAATACTTCAGAAAGTTTCTAGATACAAAACCAAGTCAATGTTAAAGAGAATGCAATGGGTTTCCTTCAGCTTACATTTCACAAACCAATTCAGAACAGGAGTCTCTTGTTGACAGAGTGACGCATTTTCTCTTTCTTTGTGTTCCACATGAGCTGCAGCAACGTCATATACAAATGTGGAGTCAGTATCAATGGCCTTACGCACACTTCCAAGGGAGTCAGTGTTATCAGGAAGTCTTTTGTACTTTCCACATATCACAAAAAAATAATCAAAACAAAACAATCCCCTCCAAACATACACACACACACACACTGAACACCCCTCATCTTTTAACCTTTATCACAAAACAAACTGATACACAGGCTCTCAAGAATTTGGAAAGGTTGAATTGAAAAGTCTTTATAATATTTAGCTTAATCTTCTGTCTGCTGAGCTCTCTACATTTGACCTAGACATTGAGGTTGTCTTCTCCTGACTAATAGTAAAATATTTATGCCTCCAACCATTTACTGGTCGTCCTGACAAGTTTCTCATATCTTTAACTGAGCCAAGCCTGTGTGCATATAGTTATGTACTTGAAACAGAGTGGCTGTAAAGGTTTGTTCAGTAAATTAAATTATCTGATCCAGGCAACAGAAGCCAAATTTTCAATTGCAAGGCTGTAAAAAGCGCATCTGAGGCTCATCTCCTTCCAAAATCAAATAGTTTTGCAATGCAGCAGCAAGTCATCAAACCATAGTTTATTTTATTACAAAAGCCTACTCTGGTCTGAGTTTAAAAAAATAAAAAAAATCCATCTGCTTTTTTGTTTATTTTAAGGTCAACCTACCTCTGAACTACCAGTCTGAAGCCCTATATCTTTTGGAAGTTTTGTTAACGGACCTAAAATTATCTTCCATACTCCAGTGTTGTCAGTTTTTCGGAAGCTCACAAGTCTGTAGAAATTGTTAACACTGTCTCCTTCTCACCCTCCATCCCCTGAGGCACTTGGATTCTCTCAGCTTCACTCCCACTCCTTCCCTGCCACTCCCCCTCCCTGGCAGCCCAAAGGTGCCGCACCAACTCTCCACAGACTCTCTGCTGTGGGCAGCAAACGTGGCACATTTGCCAGCCTGAGATAGCATTTTTACTGGTCTTGGCACTTCTGATTGATGCTTAAGCAATTCTAATGATAACTGCCCTGCTCAGAAATTTATTTACTGTCCTATTTGTGTGCAAATCTGCCATTGCCAATGGGCTCAATTTAGGTAAGAGCAAGAATTCACACTTCTGAGTTAAGTGCAAACTAGATTGGATGCTGAAGTCCTGAGGATAACTGACATATCAAATGCAAGTTGGTCGCAAAATAGGAATAAAGATAAAATATCTAGCTATCTTGTTGTATTATCTAGGTGCAATAACGTATATTTACATTACTTGACAAGTTGGAAAAAGGAAGCATTTAAGAACTGAAAAGCAACTAACCCCACAAGACATCAGAAAACATAGTATAACTGTATATTTGATTAGTAGTTACTTTACTTTCAGCTTTAAAGGTGGTCCTACTGATGCTTTTCCAGTGCCTTCAAGGCATCCAGAATTTCATCCATTTATTAATTCACCTGTAAAACAAGGATAAAAAATACTATGCTGCAAGGAATATTTTGGGATTCCATTAATCTGTGTTAGCAAAATATCTGGAGTGCCTCCAGTGAAAGTCACTATGAAGTTGCAAGACATTTTTTTAGTCTGCAGATATCTTGTCTGAGTTATCCCCTGTAAGAACAAGAAAAATTCTAAATTATCTTTTTCTCTGAAATTTTTGAGATGCAATTTTACATTTGCAAAAGCAGTTCAGGTATCTGAGCTCTATGGCTTTGCTAAGCAGAAAAAACTGCTTCAAAATTCTACTGAGACTTCCCTAGCTGAACCAACTTTGGACCACCAAGACAGACTGAAGGAGCAAACTCAGAAGTCTGTTGCAAACCCCAGAGATCCTTCTCATGCGGGGCTTAGCATGGGAGAGAGCTTTCCCTTCCACACTGTGCCCTCAAGCCTCTCTAATCCAACAGCAAGCTTTTCCTTGGAGGCAGCAGTGCTGCCATCTCTTCCCACACAGTTGTGAACAGCCCTGTTCTGATGGAAGGAATCATTATTTGTGTGATAACTGTGTTTTCAAAGCCCCTGCTGTGTTCAGCACTAGCTGTACGAGTCAGCGTTCCCATGCATACTAAGAGATAACTCCTGGCCTTGAAAACTTACATGAAAAGACACGAAGAAGAGAAAATAGGAGCAGAATGGGCTCCATTTTTTGGAGTGGGAAACCAAGACAGGGTGACAGTAATTTCCAAAGGGCACAAAGAATTACACATTTCACAAGAATTGTAAGTTCAGTGTCTAGCTCTTAGCTCGTATCTTTGGAATCCCAGATCAGTTCCTCAACTCTTCTCTCCTCCTGATTTAACACTGCTTTAATTCCTGTGTAGTACTCTGATGATAAGCCACAGTCTGCAAAACCCAGGCCATGCCAGGTCACCTAGGGGAACTTGGGAGCTGCCATGGGAACACAAAGAACTGTTGCTCACCCACCTTCCATGTCAACCTCATTCTAGTGCCTTGAGCTGGGAAGTCAAGAGATGCAGAGAGAGGGGAAATCTTCTCAGTAGGAGTATCCAAGAGAAGTTCCATGTGCACACCAGATGCAGCCTATCATAGTGTAAGTCAAAGAAGCTGCTAAAAATTCTGCTCAGGTGGCCCTACAGTAGAACAGGGAATGTCAGCCTAACCCAAACAGACCAGCAAGCAGCACCCCAAATTATTCAGCAGGTTCTCAGCATTTGAGTTAATAATTTTATATCCAGGTTTTTAAAACGTCTTTGTTTAGTTAATAGTGTCCACAGACCAGTGGTACAGAATGAAAACTATTACTGCAGCTGTTCTCATGGCTGTCAGCAATTGCAGAGAGGATTTAAAATAAATAATTATAATAATACTACCCATCATCATCAGAAAAGCAAAACCAGACTGCCTTCTGGTTTGTTACAGAAGGGAAGGCCTAGCCCACAGTATTTGGTTTCATCCACTCTGAAGCCTTCAATAATGTAGTGCAAACAGAAAATAACTGCAGACACGCTCTGGCCACAGCATGTATTTCTTGCATTACTATAATGGCATGCAAAGCACCTAGGGAATGTCAGTCCATACACACTCTGCTGCAACATACAGTACAAGGATACAATCTATGCCACCTAGAAAGCCGGCTGATCCCCCTCTTAGGGGAAATCCACTCGAGAAACTGATAGATCACCTTCCAGCAGTGATCAGTTCCCCTCTGATCAATCTCTTTTGTGTACCAATTTATCACCAAGAGCATGTAAGATAAACCGTGATCTCCAGCTCCTTTCCTGTTTGGTTATTATTAGCTCTGCCATCAATTTATTGACAAAGCAGAGCCTGAAAAAACAATCCTCTGGAAGAAGAGTTTGGTAGGTCTGATCATTCTCTTCCACGTGTTTATTCCAAGGGATCTTAAAAGAAGAAAAAAAGTCATGTGCACCCAAGAACTGACTACTCATAAGCTGCCAACTGAAAGACGTGAAATGTTTTGGGACAGCTGCAGTCAACTTCAGATCACAATATTATCATGGTTATATGGAAAAGTAAGTGCTCTACTGCCTTTTTTCTACACGTTTATAACTTCCTGTATTGCACATTTTCAACAAGCAGCTGTGTGTGCTGACTCTTGCTAACTGCCTTCTGTAGTGCTCTAGAAAAAGCCCTCACAGCCTTTTCTACCAAGTTCTATCTTGGGTTATTCTTTTCTTAATAGTTTTTTACTGGAGATATAATTTGTATTACTTCATGACTTGATGTATACGTAACAGCACTACAAAACCACTATGTTCCAACCAGAAGTCAGGAAGAATTCAAGTGAAGGACAAGGCTATCTATAGTCAACAAAAGCCTGAGTCAGGCATGTAAGCAAATGCTTTTAATCTTTTCAAATCAAAGATTCTGCAAACACACAAGGTCACTGTGACCAGGATGCTAAGAAACTGGAGAAGGAGAAAAGGTTGTTAATGCAGTAACAGTATAATTTTCTTTCCCAGAGTGACCTCAGCACTTCCCATATCTTCTGGAAACACTGCTCCCTTTTTCCAAGGAAGGACTGAGGTTATACAGAATTTGTTTTTCACTTGAATGCTTCTTTTCAGGGATTAACCTTTATATATTCAAAAACATCACTGTCCAATGTAAAAAAGTGATTTGCTGTCTGCTGTAACCAAACACAACACAAGGGAACAAAGAAAACAACCACATAGACTGAAATTAACCCAGAACCATAATGTGCTCAAAAAGGCTCTTACCTTGTGCTTTTATGGACTGAATATATTATTGAATCTATTCTCAGAAACCTCAGCAGCTACAGCAGAATCATAATAGAACGGCCCAAAGGAGGAAGTGGAGGGGAAAAAAAAAACCAAAATAAAAAGAAAGGGACTCACCAAGGAAGGCAGATCTCCTGTGATTGCAGGAGGAGACTACGACCTAGGAAATCTGATGACCAGCTCTGTGTCTTAATGACAAAGACTGTATTTTCACAAGGGGGAAGAATACTTTGATTTTTAAAAAGTGTAAAAACTCTCCCATAGGAGAGGTAAATTGCATTTTAATCCAGTGTAGCTGGGAGAAACAACTCCTAGAGAGAACCCTGTGGATTACCTTTGATCAGCCTACCAGTATGCAATTACATTGGGTACTTGTCTATAGCAGGCTTGTATCACACCATCACCTGGTATGTTAGAAGCCTACCCCCTTCTCTACAGTAGTGAGAAACAAAACTTTTCTGCTTAATCCATCTAAGATATGTAAGCAGATTTACAATAAAGACATGGTATTTTGAAATGCATTAGCTAGCATTATTTTTAAAAAAACAAGCAAATTCTAAAAAGAAACTAGGCAAGCAAGCACTTTTAAAACTTTGTGTGGTCACATATTTAAATAAAATATGATCCACCTATATGAGATACTAAATCTGTAACACCACTCTCTAAAACATGGCATATTTTCAAAGCTTGGAGAGAACCTCAACAGGAGGATGCAATACAAACAGGATATGGAAACATTCATTTTGCAAAACAAGACCTGCAGATGGACAGTTATAACCAAAACCCCACGCAATCTGAAAAAAACCCCTACCTCCTTAAGACTGAATAGGCAAATTTATGTAATTCACAGCATTTATAAGAATCTTGTGTTCATCATAGATGCTTAAAATAACACTTTCTTAATAACACCCTTTGGGTGTTACTACTTTGGGATGCACTCAGTCTGAGTGCAAAGGGAGCCTTTATGATCCCTAAGCCAGCCCTTCAGGTTTCTTTCACACCTACCTATACATACAAGGATTTCAGATTAGGCTGAATGTCTTCGTGTGTCTGTAGAGCTGAATGGTACAAAGTCCTTAACCAAGAAATCAAGTTTTCTTAAAAAGTATATATACTAAGTGTGGCTGAAACCCTTACAAAAGTGGCTAGCCCTATGATGCTTTGCAGGGAAAGGCACGTTATCCATTCTGGGGAGCAGCTAGGAGGGCTCTGGGGCAGTACAGCAAGTCAAGGAAGATCAGTAATCAGAGCTCACATCCAGCTTCTCTTCTCTTGCTAAAATAGGACAAGCTATTCCAGCCTGGAATCAGGCACGAGAAGCCAAGGAAGAACCAGTTCAAAGCCAGAGAGAGCCCAACATAAGGGAAAGATGAGAACACAGATGGGAACCCCGAGGCTTCTGAATTTGATGCTACTTTTTGGGAGGGCATACAGGATTTTTGACAAAATGTTGATAATTTCCTGAAAATGTTCAGAAATTGCAGTTAAGAAGGTGCCTTGTCATCAGGGGATACTAAAATATCATAGTGACAGGTAGCAGAGGAAACAACAAAAAACCTTACACAGGCTAGAGGGGCTTTGGTACCCAACCACCAAGAGCATTGAGAGAGAAAAAAAAAGCATTGCAGCAGCTGGAAACAAGATGCAAATGTACTCCAGTTTCAGTCCTCTCCCAGAGATCCCCAGCACCTTCTCTCCTCCAGCACCATGCCTCTGTGGTGGTAGTGGGCTTGATATGAGATAACTTAGTTATCTGTTATTACCTGCTTTACCAAATGACTGTCATTTGTGACCACTGAATCTAAGTCAAATTACTGCCCATCCAGGATTTATTTAGGAAAAAAAATGTCACACTGCTGACACATTCAAGTCTGGTAGCTCTGCAGCCTCAGACAAGGAGTGACAGATAAAAGTTTGAAAAAAACCCCTGTAACCTCGCCAACATGCCTCAATCACACCGGATTTAAAGCAGCGTTCACCCTTGAGGGCTCTGTCAGTATTTGGTCTCCTGATGGAGACCACCACTCACCACTAATAACAGCAATTTTCAACACATGCACCTACCCCCATCAAGAATCAAAGTGAGCCTACAAACTCCAGTTCCACATGACACTAAACAGCCATCATATGACAGCAACCTTCAGGCAACAAGAAGCCACATTTGAAACAAGCCACATGCAAGCAAAAATGTTCCTCCACCACTACGAGTGCTCTGATTTTTGTTCTAATCTTTACACAAAGACATATTTCAGTGAGGCTGAAATCTCTCTTCTATCAAAGGACTTCCCGTTGCCTGCAAAGGGTGGTTTGGAGAAGACAGTAGGCAAGAAACAAAGCTCTGAGCGGTCACCTCAAAATTGTGACCAGATCATGCATACAGGCCACTACAAAGCACATACACACACATGACTAAAGCAAACGGGGTGGCAGGAGGAGGGTGGCAGGGCTGGCAACCTCTGCAATACCCATTCAGAAGGAAGAGGAGAACTTACTATGAACACTGAATCCATGCCTGTAAAAATTAATTATTGGATTCTTGACTCTCAGCTGCTCCCACACAGCTTTGACAGGAAGAACAAATATGACATTTATGTATCAGTCTTGTTTCTGGTGCAGCCAGTGCAGACTCCATCAGTTTTAAAGCAGGGAAAGCAACTCCCTGCCACATCCACACAGACACAGGCTTGTCTCTGACTACAGGCTGGAGCCCTTTTGGAGGTAAATTGCAAACCATATACCAACGTACTGAGAGTCTAAAGCGGTGCTGGTAACTCATGGTTACAGTCACATTACAGCTGTGGGTCAGTAGAGCACAACTGTCTTAACACTTCCTTCCTTCTAGACCCTGTCTTAATAAGCCCCCTGCCCATGCACAAAGGGGTGACACAGAACAAGGCAGGAGAAGCCCTGAACCCACCAAGGCTCTGGGCTTTAGGAACCATTGGTGTCAGCTCAGCAAAAGGGGGCTGCACTAGAGGGAAGAATCTCCTTCCACAGACACTTATTCAGTCAAAAATTATCACGTCCCCCAACTAAGAAGCCTTAGCACTGTCTAGAACACATTTTCATTAGACCTGCAGAGGCTGATGTGGAAATTAAAAACTGAAAGGACAGAGTCAGATGACTGACCCTAAATAACATCGGAGCAATTCAATCACGTCTTTCCCATGGCAGGCTTAGACAGCAGGATATGGTCACTGGTATCAATCGATCTGTTTGCTACTCTAGCTGCTAATGGTCTGGCACTAAATTAAAAACTTTATTATTATTACATATCTCAGGCTATCTGAGCAGGTAATCAATTACATGAAAATATTCTTCATCGAAGAATTAGATTAATAAATCTTATTTCTCTTGAAACACATTATGTACTTCATTGTCAATACTCTCCAAGGCTCATTAGACTACAGGGAGAATCCACAATGAAACAACTATGAAGGTATTACCAGACAATGAATACTTGGGAGCTCAAAAATAGTCTTTATATTTCTTTATATCTTCTACTGAACTATTTCTTATGTGATGTAATATGAAAATGTCATGCTGCTAACATAGTTCTAGGAACGATCATGAACATTTTTGGCTTCACATGTAGACATTTTTCAGTGCTAGATATTCACAGGAGGTCTATACAAACAAAAACGTTACAACAACAGCGTTCTTTGGCTCATACCGTTACCCTTATTTAACTGATGCGATAACTGAGGCAGAAACATATTGAACTTTTTGTCCAAGGTCACACAGTGAGCTCAGGAACAGAGCTAAAGCAGACTCCAGCTCTTTCAGTTCACCGCTTTGTTTTAAACCATCTAATCTCCCTTTTAGCTCTTTGGCATTGATGCAAAAGTACAAATGGCTGTTAATACACTGTTACCCTTAAAATTGCAAATCCCCAGTGCAAAAAGGTTAGGATCTAAAGCAAGTATACAAAAATCTGCCCACTGGATGCAGAAATATTGCAGCGTGTCCCATCACTTCAATAATATCTCACAGCAGAAGGTACTTGAGTCACTTTAAAGCACTGCCAATCCTAACTAAAAGCTCTTAAGACCACTAAAAGTTATGCAACCACCCAGGAACACGTAGCAGCCTCCTGGAATCACATGTTATAATCAACCTTTTCATTTGTGTATGAAGAAAGTTCAAAAGAAAGGTAAAAATAAAAAAATAAAAGCAATATATCTAATTGCTACAGCATCTTGCAAGTGTCTTATGAATACTAAGTAATCACCTCAACATTTCCATGACAAAACGTTACCAGCAGCTATTTCAACATAGAAGCTGCATGAAAAAGATTTGAAAACTGAAGCTGTAGCTTCAGACCTAAGTAATAACAAAAGGTCTCCAAGTGCTCCAGAGGCAAAAAATACACAAACAACAATCAAATGAACACTGATGCCAGCAAGCTCCAGCAGTGACAGGATTCCCTGGCCACCACCCCCCTGTTCTGAAGCTGAGGTTTTCTGTGATAGCCTTTGCTTCCTGATCCATGAGAAACAATGTCAAATCAATGCAGAACACTTTGCATTGTTTGGTTTGGTTTTGTTTTTTTTCCCTTACCACATTTAAACTAAACAGCTTTCTTGATAGTCCATACTGGGCTGCATTTACCCCTACCCCTCTAAGCATTTTCTTTTCTTTACAATGAAGAAGAAGAAATATAGCTTCTTTTCTGTTGAACTTTGGTTGCAGTTAGCAAGTCTTATTTCTAAGTGATAGTGTATATCAGAAGTTCAAAAGGTTTGTTTCTGTATTAATTTTATTCAATTACCTTTTTAACTCTTCCTGGCTTTCCTCTTTGCCATAGGTGTATTTTTTTTTTCTCTTGATGTCAGAACTGCACCAGTAGTAAAAGAGTGAAATAGCACCCAGCACAAAAAATGTAATTTAACAACCCGCGTAACAGGATTTGATAGTATGTTTTGAAAAAGGGCTTAAATGATTCAGAAGCACCGTGGAAAATCAGTGCAACTCAAAGTCATTTCAGAAATCCCATTCCTAATTGAATTTTAAATATCCAAATAGAAGGGCTCAGCTGCTCATAAGATCTCAGACTTCTTAGCTTTGGGTGCAGAGCAGAAGCTGTGGGTGCTTCCCCTCCTTGAAAAGCTACAGTCTTATGTGAAATTCAAAGATCTTTTTTAAACAGTCGTTATAACATTGTAAAGAAACAGTTTTTTCAACAGAATGGCTTGCTGGCCTTTTATAGGGGTGCTGCAACAATAAGTGTAAATACCTGTTTATTATAGTAGATGTGGGGAGAGCTTTACATTTCTAAGCCCTACAGGTGAGCCACAGAGGCATTCCAGGACAGAGAGAAGGAGGTGCAGAGCGACACCAAGAGCAAGTCCCACGAGTAGTCTGGGACCTGGCTGCGAGGAACAGCTGAGCTAGAGGCTGCCATTGGAAGACAAGAAGAACAAGCATCACGGCAGATCTGAGAGATTACAGAAAGGTCTCAGATGAGACCACCAACAACACAGAAAAATCCAGCTGCACTCCAGGAGCTTAAGCCTAGTGTAACTAAAGATGCTGACAGTTCATCATGAGTGCAATGACCCAGGCAGGCACTCACTAGAAAAGTGCCAGTGTACACCAAGAATGCAAGCAGCAGCAAGATCTGCAGAAAAGCATTTCTTGTAGTGCTGTACTATCCACCTGGCACAAATGTTCCACAAGTCCTCTGACACTCAGCCCTTCAATCAGGTCACAGTAATTTTGAGAGTGAGCATGTCCAGAACAGGTCCTTACAGACAAGTATCTTTATCCCACTGTCTGCTTTCCAGATTAGTACACTGCTACAAAACGGCTCAAAACAGTTTTGGTTAGTAGTCTTCCCTACCATGTGAGAAGTTTTAATAAAGTATTTATAAGATAGCTTATAATGAAGGATATTTTTGGCAGAGAGCTTTACTGATGTGCAGTGCTAACAACGTATCACTCAGTTATAGAAAATAGCACCAAGTTCCACTTAATTTTTAGCATTCGCCACTTGGTATAAATTACTAGCTTATTAAAGTACAATCCTCAAAATGGAACAACAATTCTTTCTTCAGCCTTAAACATCAATAGACTTAGACAAGACCAGACCTATTTCCAAATGACATCTCACTTTGATTTGGGAAAATTTGTATCACCTCTTTTTGGATGCCTTTTATTGAAGTGTACCCCAACTGACTGAAAGGGCAGTTAAAATTCACACCCCATTTAGATATCTGACTTGCCACAAAGTAATTATTAGATCTGCTGTGTATCTAAGATATAATTTACAGCACATGTGATGAGGAGATGTTAATTATATAAGTCAAATTCCAACACCTTTACTCACTTCAAACAGCACCTTGCTTTGAGAGTAATCACAAGTATTTCAATGGCACTACTTGCCAAAGAAGGTAGTATTTAATGAGAGCCAAAGTGACCCAATCAGGTACATTTTGTAGTAAATGTGCTCTTCACCTGTGTTTATAAACAGGCTGTACACACTTCAGGACCTAGCATATATAAACAAACAAACAAGTTATAGAGAGACCCAGATCTCTCAGTGATAACACACTATTGCACAACACAGATTTACTTTAACAACTAGAATATCAAGTCCATGCTGTCTTCATGGTCTGTATATAACCTTGCTAGACAATGAAACTGCTGTTAGGGTTTCTGCTACCCCTATTTGAGATAGATACTGTAACCATGAAGTTCAGTCCTGAGCATCTCTGACAATTCTGGTCAGGAATGCAAAAGACCACTGAGATACCTTGGTCCCTTCTTCCTCAAGGACAAGCTACAAACGCAATCTGAAAACACAGATAAATTTCAGGCAAAGATCACTCTTCAGAGCAGCTGTAGTTACAGTACATATTCTTTATGTGCCTGAAGAATTAATTTGCAATTCTTAAAGTAAACAGCACACAGAAATATGTAACACAGCTGCCTGTCTTCTAAACATACCATTGGTGTCACTGCTATAAAGTTAGTGTCCACAACTTACAGCCACCTGCTTCCACTAGAAGCAGCCAGGTACTCATTTTCACTTCCTAAGTCACACAGTTAACCATTAAAGGGGAAACCCAAACAGCACAGATAGGTCACTAGCAAGAGATCCAAGAGACAGGAATTTAGTTCCCTCCTTTGCTGTTTTCTTGTGCTACCCAGAGAAGACATTAGTTTGTACTTCCCTCAGTTCTTCAGGTCATTAACAGTTCCTTTGGTCACAAACTTGTTGTATGGCTATGACAGAGCTTTTCATGTGATGTAGTAAGGGAACATAGAGAAATTCCCCTTGTATAGGTACACTTGTCTTTAATAACCTAAAGCAGCTGTGACATTTGCAAACATATTTTGATTTTAAACTATCAGGCATTAAACAAGCAGAAACATGAAAAGGATATAATAGGACCAAATAGAACAACTGTATCTTTGAAAGTTCTAAAGACCAAAAATCTTAAACATGGAATTTGAAACAAAAATTAAATCACCATAATGTATACATTTTTACTGATATAGCATCCTGCAGTTAAAACAGGTTATGCTCTGCTTACAAGATGCTAACCCAGCAGAGAAACATTTTAATGTTACCAAACAGAAGGGGGAAAAAGATTGGGATAATTCCTTTATCTTCTGCTTTCTATAATGGAAACTCTGGATCTGAAGAAAAATATATCCTGAACACCTTGTTCTCCCTTTCAAATATTAATCTGTGTGAATTTTTTTCCATGGAAACTCATAAACCCACTCAGTCTCCAACTAAAACATCAAATCATAACCAAAAAACCATACAAACCCTGACCTCATTGCCTCCATCTTGATATTTCACCTCATGCCTCCTGTGTGGTAGAGCAGCCTTCATTGTTTCACAAAAAACTGCAAAATTTTTGAGACAGCGCTTATGCTTGTCTCCAAATAGCACACATTATCACACATATCTGATTAGTCACCTCAAGAAATGAAAAATAAAAGCTTGAAGCATTAGCATGGCAAATAGATACGAGAACTTTTACACCCATTTTTGTTCGCTTCCTTCTAAAAAACAAAGGAACCAATTCTCCTTTCACAGTTTCATCCTAGGAGGAGAATGCCAGACTGCAGTGGACTAACATTTGATTTACGCCGGCATGCACAAGCAATAACTATTTGTTCCAGGGCTCTGAAGCCTTCTGTTAGAATATTTACGAATCTTTAACAGAGATTTTCCCCTAGATAGCTTTCCTTTCACATAAATATCATCACAATATTTTATCATGTGATTTAGGTAAGATCAGAAGAGTTGCTGGAGGATCTGCAAATTGGTCCACTGGCATTTGACCTCCATAATAAGGTAACGCTTTCATGTTTCCGAGGAATGCAGCAGGTACGTGACAGCCATACCACACTGTGATATTTTAATTCACATAGACAGCACATCAACTTTTTAAGCATTCCTTATCCCTCAAGCAAGTACTTACAGGGTCAGAAGGACCACAGAAGTCTCTGAACACTTTTGGCATCTCAGGCTGAATAACCTCCATTGCTATGCAAGGGCCTGAACACAACTCTGTAACCATGTCCTGGAAGAGAAAAAAGACAGACAAATCTGAGCTTCTTTGGGCATTGGCAAGGGCTATCTTCCTCCCCAAAACTAGACCCAAACTTACAGGACAGGAACAATTAAGAAACATTGGTGCATTTAGGAAAGCAAAGGCATCAAACAAAGATATAATTAGTATTCACAACAAAATAAATGCTTTCCTTTTTGCTACTTGGTTTAGAAGGTAGAGATTTGAGGTAAAGTGGATATTCAGCTTCAACAGGACACTGAATAGCGTGCAACAGCATGTACAGTAAATTCTTTTTCAGGTACATCCTTATTGATCTGGACCTGGAGTTCACAGAATTATCCCATAACTTGTCAAACTAGACTAAATCAACGGAACACACTTTGCTGGGTATAAGCCTGAGAAAAAAAAAACCTCACAGTATGTTCAGCCAGTTCCAGAGGCAGCAATGTACTTCCCAGTGTTCCCTACAGGGAGCACAGTACACAGCCTATATTAATTTCCAAATATACATCCGCTTGATGGCTTTAAGTCATTAAAATGTCTCTTGCGCTTTTGGTTCTCACTGTCTTTTCCTCATGTATTACTACAGAAGCTGAAATACACAAGCCAACCGAACAGAACTGAAAGGGGCCTGTGGCACAACCTGTTAGGGAAAGGGTCCTTGATCTGGCAACATTCTTGTGGTGTACTGTTACCAGAATCTCAGTCACACCAACATCATCTGTTTCCCTGGAGAGTAAAGAGACATCATGAGTTCCGAGTGAGTGATGAAGATGGGTCTTAGTTTTCATAAGCTTAAATTAACTCTGGGCATTAATGCCAATTTGGAGTTTGTTAATTAGAGGTATAGGTTTCACAAGCAGAAAGAACCTATTTTGATGTTCTAGTCTGATTTACTTTTTTAAAACATGGCTTTATATTTGCATACATGCATACATGCAAATATATACACCTGTGTGCAAGGCGTCTGACACCATCCCACATGACATCCTTGTCTCTCAATTGGAGACACGTGGGTTTGACGGATGGACCACTCAGTGGATAAGGAACTGGCTGGATGGTCGCACTCAAAGAGTCGTGGTCAACAGCTCAATGTCCGAGTGCAAACCAGTGACGAGTGGTGTCCCTCAAGGGTTGGTATTGGGACCAGTGCTCTTCAACATCTTTGTCAGTGATATGGACAGTGGGATTGAGTGCACCCTCAGTGAGTTTGCCGACAACACCAAGCTATGTGGTGGGGTTGACACGCTGGAGGGACAGGATGCCATCCAGAGGGACCTTGACAGGCTTGAGAGGTGGGTCGGTGCTAACCTCATGAAGTTCAACAAAGCCAAATGCAAGGTCCTGCACTTGGGTTAGGGCAACCCCAGGCACAAATACAGGCTGGGTGATGAGTGGCTTGAGGTCAGCTCTGAAGAGAAGGACTTGGGAGTGGTGGTGGATGAGAACCTCAACATGAGCCGGCAATGCGCGGTTGCAGTCCAGAAGGCCAACCGTATCCTGAGCTGCATCAAGAGAAGTGTGTCCAGCAGGTCGAGGGAGGTGATTCTCCTCCTCTGCTCCGCTCTTGTACGGGCCCCACCTGGAGTATTGCGTCCAGTTCTGGAGCCCAGACTCCCAGTTACAGCTAAATCAAGTTTTCTTTATTAAATAGTTTATTTATTACATAATATGGCTTGTGGTCAACCAAAACCATTCCTGAAGTTGAATCAAGCTCAAGCATTTTTGATTAACAAAGTAGATTCTGAGCTGACCCAAAATAATCTCCCTCCTTTTATATTCTGGCTATAGTAGGAAATACATAGCAAAACAGCACAAAAAGTGATCAATAGTATGCAAAATCCCATGCAGAAGATACCAACAAAGCTAAAATTTTGGGCAATTGTTGAGCTTTCTCTTTTCACAGAGAAGTGCTTTACATACAAGGTCAAGCCTTTATCTGACTGACACGGGGCAACCAGAAGAAACGGGAGTACAGTTTTTAAAAAAAAAATCTGGATGGTAAGTATCTTCTGTGCCAAGTTATTTTGGAAAGATAAATAAAATTCAGATCAAAACAGACGGTTCTGAGTCACAGATATAAGAGGTCATATTCTTTCCTCAATATCCTATTTCACAACATACTTCTTCCTATTTGGCCTGCACTGACAATATCGATTGCTGTTCCTATATGTGCCTTCTCTGGATCTCTATACTATCATTATTAGCTTTCCCACATTCTCCTGTTTCGCAGATATCCTGGGTGTCCGGAGATACTAACTTCATTTAATTTCAGCTGAGTGCATCCAGCACATATGGTTTGCAGGACAGAGCCCTAGATTCCCACTTTTCTTCAAATCCCATCTAAAACTTACCTTCTTTAATGCTTTACACTGCTTAAATGGCACCTTCCCTTCTAAGTAACTCTCCAATTAAATTATATAAGTAAAATTTGCAACTTATTAGGTCCGAGGTTGTACAAAAGAACTGCAGAAGATGGTAAAGAATTGCCAGTTTGGTTCAAAGTGGAGACTTTGGCAGCACCATGGGATTCTTCGGGCCCTGAAATACTGGTCAGATTCTACCACATTTGAATTCTGTCACTACCTACAAGTCTTCCTGTCCTGTCTTGCCTTGGTCCTTGTAAAAAACATTGGTATCAGAGCAAACTTTAAGAGTATTCCCCAATCTAGAAGTGAACTAACAGTACTCCTAACTTATTTAAAGACAAATCTACAAACCTTGTTGAAGTAAGTTAGACTAAACAATTATAAAGGGGGAAAATACAAAATAAAAATGTAATTATCAGAGTAATATTAGCAACTATCTGCATTAATATTAGTAACTGTATTGAAAACTTTTAATAATTTAACCATTTAAAAATTAAGGATAATTTGCATAGTACATAGCATGGCAGTGAAGCTAAACTCATTACTATTTGTAAAATGGAACAAAATCCTCTGACAGACAGTGATAGAGAAATGCAAGTTTGTCTTCTTATATTCCTGTTGTTCTATCTGCAGTCAGAAATGTTTATGTGACAGTACAACACAGCAGAATAATATACAGAGTCTTAGACATCCACTGGGATTACAGTATATCTTAAACTTCTTAAATTTTCTGGAGATCCACAAAAGTCAGATGAAAAAACGTAAGAATAGCTCAAAATGTCATTAGGAAAGCATTCAAATACAGCAGCCACCTTGTAAACAAAATAATAAACATGTATTTTGGTCCAAGCCACTACTGCAATATCAAATCAAACAAAGATAGAGATGTGACACATTCTCATAGCTCTACTGCAATAAAATAACTTAGATATCTGAGAGGTTTGTTTTGTTTTTATTTTCTCACTCTGTTGTATTTTACATGTTCCTTGGCTGAACAATTTTCACAAGAGGCTCTCCTTTCTTACAACATAGATAGCACAATTTTCAATATGAGTTAGTCTATTTGAGAACAAGCTAGAACTTGTCTATACAAGGGTCCTAAAAGAAATTCTAACATAATCCCCCAAAAAGAAAGATGTGTTTGCTTCCTCATTTAATTACATTCTATTTTTAAACAGATTCTTCTCAAACTTATGCTTACCATGTATTCAGTGACAACACCTTTGTAAATCTCATAAAATTCTTCCACATTTGCACGCTCCATGTTGAACTAAGGAAAAAAAAATATTATCCAGTCTGCCTTAAACAACAACAAAAACCAGACAGACACCCCTTCTTAACGAGCAAACATTCAGAATACTCCTTTTAAGTTTTACTGGATAAAAGGAATGGCTTTAGAGCTGCCATATGAAGTCTGTCAACAACTTAGCCAATGATGCTACAGGCAACATAGCACACAGTATCTCCTTCCACTTTAAATACAAATAGACAACGTAGTGTTGGCTCATGCCACAAAAACATGCAAGTAGATTTGCTTGTTGCATAGTAAAGGAAAGGGGCACTTCTTCATTTGTGGTGGGCATTTGAGTCATAGTGGGATTTCAGATCTCCAGACTTCAACAAAAATCAAAAGACAGGACTTAGAGAACTACTCTTGGGAACAATCTCTGTGCCAACTTCCTTTAACTGCTGAGGGTAATCAGGGTGTCAAAATCCTTTAAGTATCTTTAAAAAACTTTCCCTAAATTCATACTAAATATATATTAAAAAAAAGTAAATATATTAACAATCATTTCTCTAATCTTAACTAGTACATTTTGTATAGATACTTCAAATTACTCCAGAAGAGACAGATACCATTATCGCTCTTCTAACAACAGGGCAACAGAGAAGTAAAGTGTCTTGGTTCAAGGTCACCCAGAAATGAGCAACGGATCAGCTGATTAATCAAATAATAAAACACAAATATCACAAGGACAATGTTGATCCCAAAACACTGCCACACAGTCTGCACAAGGGTTTTATATTGCAGGAAGACACCTGTGCATCGCTGTGAAGTGCATGCAGCACTTCTCCAACTTCTGTTTATCAGAAAAACATACACAAAAGGAAACCTACCATCTGCAAAGCTGAGATCTGAAATCCTTCATGGATGATGGCTTTTATTATCTTTCCAGCTAGTCCTGGAGAAACGTACAAAAGACAGAATTCAATTTTACAAAGCAGAATTTACAACTGGAAGGTATTTATGCCAATATACTACTTATTTTCAAACCAAAAAAAAGTGTTTGTGCAATGCTGTGAGAGGAAGCAGAGAGCAGAGCTGAGTTCACATACTCTATGTTCTATCTAAAGTGACATGTTGATGGTTTCAAACAACTAAATTCCATGCAGCTGTTGAAAAAAATCTCTACCAAAAAAAGGACATTAGTGGAGCTTTTGCTTTTCTCAGATCAACTAGAAAACACCCAGTTGCTACAAGATCAAGATTTATATTTTTAATGAAGTTCCATTGGCAATACTGATGCTTAAACAGTAATCAAGTCAGGGCACAGGCTGCCTATTTGCTGGTTTTATATAATGTTCACTAGAGTAGGGGTGCTGCTTTAATCTAGAAACAATGGAGGATGATGATAAATATTGCCAATAAACCAGCACAAAAGTTCATGTCTTCTATGGGAAAAACATATTGTCCAAATCTACTGCTTCTAAGCTTACAACTCACAAATAGGTTATTGCTGATCATAGTGCTTGCTTTATTCTCTCTAGAATGCATCCTCAAAAACTAAATGGCATTGTAAAACAAAACACTAAACTCTGGAGAACAAGAACCACTGATTTTCCACTGAATGTGTATTTTAGATTTGCCTGTGCTTATGAGATCAGGCCATTTTGAAGAGTATGTCAGCCAAGCACAGTGCTCTGTGTGAGTGAATTTCATAGAATCACCATTTTTATAGAATGGAAATGTCTGTCCTCTAGTACAGTTCTGGACATTTACTCAGAACAGCATTAACCACAGAAGAATACCCTGTAATGTATGACTACAACAGGATTTGACTTCTGGTCATTAAATGACTTTATTAACTAGTCTTTAAATAGCAGGATTTTTTAGCACTGCATAAATTTAGTAGATGAGAATAAAACAAAGCTAGTATGTAGGCTCTAGCACGTTCAAGACCTGAACTGTACACAGACTGCTAATACCTGTGGTATACGAGTGGTGAGCTTCCTACCATATTAAAAGGTCAGTGAAAGCTCTGAGTAAAGGAGACAGATAGTTGGAGGGCTTTCAAAAATTATATTTACAAATGAAAATAAAAAAACCCCTGTCCCTGAAGTATCCTCCACTGTATTTTCACATTAAAGTTTACGTAGAAAAACCTTCCACATACAAAACAGTGCATACTTCTTCCAAAAATCTTCAAACTACTAAAGAGAAAACCTGCATTTTTGGTACATACTCAGTCCATGCAGCTCTTTGGGTTTACAGGATGTAGAAACAACTGGAGGCAGGTGCAGTTCCTGTCCCACTATACTGTTACACCATGGCTCACTAGCACTGATAAAAGTTCCCTTATAACACTTATGCGAAACTGGGAAACATATTTCCCCTTTTTTTTCAATGTGAAAAAAAAAAAAAAATAACTGCAGCAGCAAAATGAAGGGACTTGGACAGGTTTTCCCAGGAAATGCAAGACCACGTCAGAGGGAGAAACCAGACCTCTAGTTTCTTTTTGTCCACATTGCAGGAAAGGCTGAGCAGCTCACACACTGCCACAGGGGTTGCAGTGAGGCAGCAAGCCTATAGCCTTGACTGCAGAGATGAATGGCCAGTCTGTAAAGAGATTTAAGTGAGTGGCTGAGGATCATCCAGAAAATGCATAAATAAATAAGTAATCTGTGAGAGAATATAAACATTTCCTCATTCTTGATCTTCAGAGCCAACATTCTAGTCAACAGTCACTGCTTCACCAGAAACCAGACAAAAAACAAAAGAAAAGACAAAAGACAAACCAGACAAAAGACAAACCAGAAAAAAGACAAAGAAAGGGAAGCGTCAGACAAATGGCAACCACCACTTGCAGGAACAAGGCTACCTTAGTATGAGAAAGGTGCTTTGCCTGACAGATCTGTCAGACAAATGGCAACCACCACTTGCATAGTATGAGAAAGGTGCTTTGCCTGACAGATCTCCATTTGACACTTCATCAGTCAAGAATAGGCCACTTGGAGATGCCTTCACAACCAGCAAACATCTAATTAAAATACTCACTGGGTATCAGGTTCTGGGGTACTGTGGAGTTTTAAGAGCTGTAAGTAAAATCCATGTTTTAGAGAAACAAAGAGGGGCTCAAATATTCAGCTTTCTAGGTTGTTTCTCAACTGAAGTCATTAAGATTTTTCTTCTCTGTAGAAAGGTGACAGGTTCCTTTAATGATAGAAGTCAAAGTAGAAATGTATTTTGCATAAAGGTCTTTAATGCAAGGTTGGTTTAATAATTAACTGTGATGAACCTATCAAGATTTTCCTCTACATTGTAGTCCTGAGTTCACTCTCACTCATCAGAGCTATAGAGAACCTTGTTGCTCCAGACAGATTGCCCATGACTGCAACACCCAAAAGGATTAACCAAAGGAATTATTGTCACCGTTGCACATAGATAGATGTCTTGCCAGAAAAATTCAAAGTGCCTTGAGGAAGAGGCATGAGATTTCATTTCTGTTTGCAAAGCAGGATGTTAGCTCCACTTCCCAGATGTGGGAATTGAGGCACAGGAGGATAAGCCAGTTGCCAGTGGCAGCGCAGACCTACAAATGCAGTGACAGTGCAGATCTACAAAGCCAGTGACTTGGTCTCCCCTGTCCCAGTTTAGGTAATGCATGTATCGCTTCTCCTAGGGACACTTTCCTTTCAAATTCTACCTGAACTAAAACAAAAACAAAAAGCACAGAGGCAACCCCCAAACAACAGAAGAGTGGAAGCTCAAAGCTCGGCTTGGGATCTGTTTCAGGCTTTCAGCCAGTTGCATGACTGAATTGGAACTTATCCTCTCCTTTGTGGGCAGATAAGGCTGAGAAAAAAAAGAACTAATTAGACAGAGTGCCATTTCAGCAGCTTTCAACAATTTGTTTTCAACTTTAAAATCCAGATCTGTAGTGAAAAACCAACTTTTTAAGGACCTTTCAAACAAGGCCAGTGCATGTTTAGAATGTGATTACAGTAAGAACCCTAATCAAAGCTGCAGATTAGGCACCAGTTATGATGAATTTTCACTCACAAAGCACAAAGGAATCACAAGCATTACTAAATACAACTGGGGGAATTTAGTACTAATCCTAACAAATATGAGTGAGAGAGAGAAAGAGAGAGCATGCACACACTTTGTGTCGCCTAGGCAGCATTATGTTACTACGCACCTAATACATGATAGATAATCTCCCAACATAGTTTAATCAGATAAAATGATAAAGCACCAAGACCTGCTCAGTTACATTGATCTTCCACAATTTGTTGCTTTACAACACACAGCATTTGAAAATTGTACTACATTAAGAAGCAGAAAGTAGCGGTGAAGACATCAGACAAATATGTTACAACCGTTTGCAGAATTATGGGTTGGAATAAAATAGAACAGTTCATGAAAGTCACTTTTAACCTAACAGCACTTTAATTAACGAAATGGAACAGCTGTGTTGCCAGGACCTGCAAGTCCCAGCGCACTAGGAACCACTAGCCCTACGACTACGGATGTCACATTCTCTTCCCTTTGTTCTTGGCCTGTTTCCCAGTTTAACCATTCCACCATTAAAAGCTTATTAGGCAAGACAGCAGACTGCCTTCAAAGCAAGTCAAGAACTAGCTTCCTCATCTCAACCACTATATGTCATTTTTTAATACCCCTCCAATAATTAAAAATAATTCCTCTGGAACAACAGGTTTTTGACAGGAATACACCAACTGCCATGACTGATCAGATCAATGTTCCACATAATCCAGTAATACCATTCTAGAAGTAACCAGTACCAGATGCTTGAAGTAGCACTAACTAGAAGTAGCAATTTCATTTCATGGCTATTTTGGACATTTTAAAAGGCAATTTTGCTTCACAGTATAATGAAATTATATGATTCCTTATTGCCATGTGTTAAGGTCCTGTCCAAAAACTCCAGAGAACAACAATCAGGCTTGACTCTGAGCAAAGTTCTTTTTGAGTTCCAGAAAAGGAAAAAGTGGGACTCAGAGCTGGGCTCTCCTGCAATGTATTTCATTTGAAGTTCTCACTACTCTTTGTTTCAGACAACACTGCAAAACACTGTGCAGTAAGAAGGTGGCAGATGTCCTTCTCAAAAAGTGCACTTCTTCGTATCAGTTGGCCAACCTCTCCCCTGAAGAACAAGGTTTATCTCTCTCTTCTCTTTTACTTTCTCTACTTAGAAATAACACAACTCTAGGCATTCTTACTATGCAACATAAATACATAATTTCTAGACTCCCCAAAAGTTTAACCATAGTGATAGCCTGCAGCTATTGATCTCCCAGCCTTGCTGTGTACTGCATGAAAAAGGATAACCAGTCATTTTTGTATTTGTACTCTGGAGCACTGAAAGTGAGTCACAGAGGGACAGAGGGACTCCTGAGCAACACACACTGGACCAACAGAGCAGAGAGGGGAGCTCAAAAGATACCCAGGCTAACCATGATGGGGGCGAGGGGGAAGAGAAGTGAATGCAGACAGAAGATAAAGAGCAACATGTGAGGAAATGATGAGAGAACATTGTTCATTGTGACAGAATCCAAGATTTTCCATCATTCCTCATTTCTCTCTAGGCATTGTATTAAAGGAGAGCCTTAAGAAGTTTGAAGGGCAGCTTTACTCTTTATAGAGACCTCTATCAAGACTGCAGAACTAGTTAAATTCTTTACAAACTATTCATTTGAAAATACTAAAAGGATAAAGACAAAAGGTAACACCACTGGTTTACTGGAGAATAGAAAATAGAACATTTTGCTAGCACAAGGAAAAATATGCATACAGACAGTAAATCTGAGGGGACCCTGAAACCAAAACGGCCGAGCGTTGGATGTGACTAAACTGGAACCAATAGAAAGATTCAAAGGGGGTGAAAGGTTCAAAGGCTTAATCCCAGCTGCAGCTTTCTGAACTGCTATGAACAAGGCAAGACCACACTTGTGAATGCCAGACAGGGCATTAAGACAAAAAATGATGAAAATCTGTAGAGAAAAAAGGTATTCTGGGAATTCTTGCATGGGAAGAGTCATACTTAAGATACAGATGAAAAAACCCATACAGAAATTCAAGTCAAAGATCACAGCCAAGCTACAGAAAGTATCCAGCAATTTGGCTGTGCAGTGTGTGCCACTTGAGAAGGGAATTTGAAGAAAGAAAGATTAAGAAGGAAAGATCAATACCTCTGCAACAGTTACGCTGAACTCAAACTGATGGTTGTTATTTACAAAAACCAGAAAGGCTTAGGGTTCTTTCTGTCTTTCTTCGTTCTTGTGTTAAGAGAAAGCTAAAAAAAAAAAATCCAGTTTGTTTCTCTTTTTATTTCTTTCTTTCAAGATGTTCATTATTATGTACTCCTTTAGCACATCCACTCTGATTTATTTTTTTTTAATTTATTTAAGTCAATCACTCTGGCTAGGAGAATGTTTCTATGGCTAAAATGATTTTAATTTCCTTTTCCTTATTTCTTGAGTGTGAACAAAATGAAACATGATATTTTAGTTGAGGCTGTACCACTGGATAATATGATGGCATTCAGTAATATAATTCAAACCATTCATATGCTTGCTAATATTCCTGTCTTTTTTCTGGTTATCACTGCTGAACACTGTGCATGGGACTTTTCATGAATGGTTACAGTTACAGAGAGGAAGTGGTTAAAATTATGCCTTGTAGTGTGCATTAGCCCATAATCATAAACAATAGTTTTAATCTACTATTGCACTGACAATTAACTTAACTCTGGAGGTTAAAACCCTCAGGAGATCCCCTACAATCTGCTCCAGCCTTTACTAACCTTATATTCCACTTCCTTTGGAAGGTTTGCCAACTCACTCTCCTAGATCAATAGTAAATAGACTGTCAGCTCTGTCATTTATTTTTGACTTGGCAAAAGAATTCTTACATTCTGTGTCTTGTCTCTTTTCAGACTCAATACCTTACCTTTTGCCTTACACTTTGATTTGAAAAGGGCAGTAAGAGAAGAGACGTCAAGATATTTATCTTTTGCTCCAAGGTACAGTGAAATTAGACTATGCATGGCTGCATTTTTAAATTTTTTTTAAATGGTCTCAAAAACTCCTGGAAACAAAGGTTCCATTACATCCCCAGATATCAGGTCAGTGATATACTTGAAGTTTTCCTTAATTATTAGATTAAATCTTCTTTCATGTAAATTAGTAAATACACACATATTTTCCAAATTTACATAAAGCTGTGTGCCCCTGTCTTCTCCATCTTAAGTTAAATAAATAACCCTTCAGGTTTTCACCAAGTTTTCACTGGCTAAATCTCTTACTCTTTTTGCTCCCAGCTGATAATGTTATTTTTGAAACAGAACGCCCCAAAACTGGACATGGTACCGGAGCTGGGTTCTCACCAGCACTGAGCAGAACTAGTTACTGAAAAAAACCCTAAACAAAGTGTGTCCAACATTGTGAACACTGATTGTGCTTATGATCTATCACTATTCCAACCATTTCTCTACAGACTTCTCACTGATACCCTGCCTGCTCTGGTTTATATTTGTGCATTTATTTTCCCTCCTCCATGGTAGTGCTATGTAGCTGTTTACATTCAGTTTAATCTTTTTCACACTGCTTAATTTCTCCAGTTCATCAGGAATATTCTGAATTCTAATCACATCCTCCAAAACTGTAGCAGGCGCTTGGTACCATCTGCAAATACTGCAAGCATGCTCTGTCCTTCCCCATCCGAGTCGTTAATGACAATATTGACAAGAACTGGTCCAAGGATGGGTGACAAGACTTCACTTGCAAAGCCCTTTTACTTTGACATGCTCATGTCCAGTTCAATGTTCAGGAAAACATTCAAAGCTATGCAGATGCTCATGCTGCACAGATCTAAACGTACAAATTACTTCACTACAGGAAAATTTTGGTTTCCTAACAGCAAGGGACTTTGATGAAGGCACTGATATTCAAGTGAATTAGCCTATCTAGCTCTGGTTTATCTTCCTTTTTGGGAAGCATACTTAGAGAATTCAGAGATTAGCAAAGCATATTTTCCTTCAAAAAAGACATGCTGATAAGTGTCCATCATATAATCACTATCTAAGTGGTTTAAATGAACTTACAGAATCATGATTCATCAGTTTCCTTGGTATGAAAGAAGTTTCACAAGCCTGAAATTCCCCAGACCACTCTTACAATTAACTTTTCTTTAACCCTTTAAGAATGAAAATCACAAAATGCAGTAATAAACACTAATTCCTAATGTTTTTGGTCGGGGTTTTTTTGTTGGTTTTTTTTTTGTTTGTTTGTTTGTTTTGTTTTGTTTTATGTTAACACCATCATCCCTGCACAGAGATGATTTTCAAGCAACACGAGCACCACTAATATAAGTCTACTGAACACTACTGGGAAACAGTCTCATTCCAATAGTAGGAGAACACTTATAAGCTTCAGCAAGGATTGGCTGTGTCATTTGATCTGTTTTGTGGGGTTTTTTTCTCTCTGAAGTATACCTTCTCCTCTTCCTTCCAGTCTCAAGCTGTCAGAAAGGATTTCCAGATTCAGTTCACCTCCCTCTCTACCTTAATCAATTCAAATGTAAAATATATTTTTCATACTTCAAAAAAACAAATGTCACTTCCCCACTAGCCACTGAAATCCAAAGTCAATGTAAGTTGGGAAGACAATGCCAAGGTACTAAAACTTTATGCAGGAAATAATCAAGAGACAACACAGACTTGGTTTAAAGAAACCAAACATCCCAAGCAAGGAATATCCATCATTACAACTACAGCAAAGAATTTAAAACACAGATGGAAGTGGATGGACTACTATTCTCAGGTAAGCTATTTTTTTTCTAAAAAATAGTGATAAAGTGGTGAAGTAGGTTGCTTTTAATTTAACCAACCAAACAAAAAAATCCCAGCACCATCAGACACCACCAAACACTTCAACATCCTATATATAAGATATTCAAGGAAAACATAAGAAACAAAGTGCATTTAATTTTGCATAAATATGTCTCCTGCCTGGGCAAATCCATCCGCAAAAAACCACCTGCATCTGACAGCATGGTGCCTTACTAGGCAGTTTTCACATGAGTGCTGCACTAAGATTGCCATATTGCATGTGGGAATATCCAGAGGTCACATCTCAAATGATCCACTCTACTTCTTTGAAGCAACAGCAAAGATTTGTGTTCATCCCACTTTTTTTCCATTTCCAGATTCTATCTGCAAATAGTTCCTTCCAGACTTCTAATTGTTAAGTGTATCAAGGCTGTCACTGATGCTCCTTCGCACTCAACCTTGTAGACAAGATACAAAGAAAAGTTCTGCTTACAATGCAGTGAAGTCCACAGCATCTGCACTTCACCTTTCTATTATACATACTTATCACAGACAGAAGATATAGTTTCAGATTATTTATGAGAAAATTGCTTTTCTCATTTTTTCTCAAGTATGAGAAAGCAGCTTTCTGAAAACCTTGTTCTACTTCTAAGTTTCCTGAAAACAAAAATAATGAGTTACTCAAACTTACATCTAAAAACTGAGGGTGAAAAAAAAGTACAGTTTGCTTATAATTTTAAAAAATCTTATCTGATGAATACGAATCTTCTTGATAAAAAACGAGATAGATACTTAGTCCTGAGAATGATGACAGATTTGCACCTCTTCTATCCCATCCTCTTTTTCTTTTCCATCTTATTTCCTTTCCTAACTACATACATGTACCTGTACTTAGCACATTACAGAGGTCAACTGGACATTTTCACAGTGACGCCTTCTCTCTTTCGAAGAGCAACAAGTACCGCGCCTGTCAGAAAGAGCTCTTCATTTGTTTGCAATCAGATATAAAATCTAATAAAATGCTGGATTTCAGCCCTTCTACTCCTGCTCTCTCTTGTAAAGTAACTTCACTTGAGATCTTACACAAGTAAACACTGTTTCTGTACCCGCTTGAGACTGATCTACTGAATTTGGTATTCTTTTTGTCAGTTAGGTTTGTCTCTGGAATAAGGAACTACTCTCTCAACTAAAATTTCTCTAAGTCTTTGCACAAATAAGGAAATATGATTATTATGGTTTCCCATCATGCAGCAATTTTTGGATCAATATAAAAGTCTATGAATTTCTAAAGCAGTCCAGTAGGTATTAAGTTAAGATAGGAGCGCTCTCTAAGATTTATCATCCACTCAGAACAGATCTAAAACCACATTTCCACAGAATATTTTTTCCACTTGGAAACAGCCTACTCCTGCTCCTTTTTGTTTTCTGTAAGACTTAGGTTTTAGTTGAATAATAATGTGGAAAACAGCACTGTAACTTTTTATTATTATTATTATTAATATTACAAAAGAGGTTTAACAAGGGTTTAACTTACCAGCAGCCTTAGAACAAAATCTCAAGCTTAACACACACTAGGAGGACAACTCTGTCTGAGTAGCCAGCCTCACATCTAGGAGCCCTCCAGACCATAGAGGCTTCCTTATCTCTGGACAGGCCTTTCAGTTTGCATCAGGTCCAATGAATTTCTGACTAGCAGTTTTGCTTTTCAAGTTTGTGGCACAGTTCTAGCCCCAGATTTTTTTTTTTTTTGGCAAAACTCTGATGTTAGGAGAACCCATGTCTCAGCTTGGGAGTGCAGAAAAGGAGGGCAAGATCTCACCTCTCAAGCTCTGTGCTGTAAACTAAGTACAAAATGTGAAATAAAAACACACTTCTAACCTCAGCCTTTATATAGCCTGAACATCACTATTTGCATCATTTTTCCCTACTCATTTTTAAAAGGAATTTAATAAAAGCCACATCAAAGAAACTTTAAACCAGTCATGAAATATCAAATTCTAATTCATACAGCAAACATGACTAAACTGTTACACATAAATATATTAAAGTTAATTCCACCCAGCGATCTACAAGGTGCTATTTCTGCCAACAAAACAACTGAGTCATAACTGTCCTCAGGGCATTAAACTGAAGATCATCCATTTTGGTGCATTTACAATTTTGGCTTCTGAGCACTACTGCTAATACCCCCAGATCTAGTAACATGAGGGGAATTACAAAAAGAGAATGCCTAAATGATTGCAACTATGCCTTTGTATCTGAATTATCATTAGCTGCAAGCACAAGAAACAAGTGGGTTACAGAACACAGATCCACACTAAAACTCTCAAATTATTAAACAGTTAAGCCCTACAATCCTACTCAACACACTGAGGAGCTGTGCCTATTAGTTACCATCCTCCTTCACTGAAAACTGGTCTCAGGAGAAGAGAGGGAGGAGGCTGAAAGACACTGAAAATTGTGGCAGGTTCTAGAGGGGTCAAACCACATCATATCTCCCCGACACACCCCTAGTTGGAACAAGTCTGCATGGAGTAGCATCAACTTGCTTTTTCATTCTTTCAGCTTCCAATAAAGAGGAATTGGACTATTCTTGCAAACCCTCTTCAGAATTTGAATACAACCACCTTGCTGCTGCCAACCTTCTGGCCAACCAGGAGAGTGTTTCATTTCCACCAGGAGGAGATGCTAGAGAATGAGCTAAAGCTAGCTCTGGGCTACATGGCCTTTAATGGCCTTCCCAGCTGGTTTCCCATCTCTGATCCTCCTCAGAAGACATTATGCTGACACCAGACTGAAAAAATAGCTATTGCCTTACTTCTTTAAGAGGCGTGTACGATACACATTCCTTTGGTATTCCGCAATACCACCCCTCCAGCATTACCAGCACCCTTGACAGCTGAAGTTAAACTTCATGGAACTCCCCTGACACCCTTTATCAGGCCCCAGGGTTCCTCTGCAGTGTGGCAGACACTTTTGGGACTCTCATTTACAGGACTTATCATGTGCATGAGTGCTGTGCCAGGTCCTGCTGCAGGTGGTGGAGCGGCTGCTGCTGGGGCTGCCTAGCAACAGATGTTTCTGTATGCCCATTAGGAGAGGGTCAGCAGGGCCAGAGATAAAACCAACAGCGATTTTCCACTGCTTTGTTGCTGGATAGGAACCCTATAAACCCTCTGCAGTAATCAAAGACAGTTTCTAAGAAAGGACTCCGTCCAAGAATTAACCAGAGTAAACTAGAGATTAGATCCAGCCTTTTGACAACAAGGTAAGCTTGCTGAAAAGCCTCCTAGCTTACAGCTGTGGTTAAAGCAAACCATCTTCCAGGATGGGAAAGGAGAAGATTTTTTTTCCTTCTAAGAACCAGTTATGCAACGGACTCTGAAGGAAAAAGAAACACTAGTAAAAAAGACTGGAAAGCAAAATCCAAATCACAAACTCAGTCAAATGTTTCTTCAGAAATAGACTAAAGCTCTGTATAAGCTCAAGCATGTAAGTGAAACTTCACGTAATTGTACACATGTAATGAGCAGATTATATTCATGGTAATTAGATAATCAAGTTCAAAGTCTCAGCAGTGCATAGGAAATGGCAAAAAGGTTTATTTTTAGATACTCAGCATTGAGAATTTGTGGAGCACAAATCAAATCTGCAATGCATAAGAGACTCTGCTGCTTTGACCCACATAAATTCCTCTCCATGCCTCCACCAAACTACCTTCTCACACTGATGGCCACACAGGATTCCCTTTCCTCTCCAGCCACTGTGTTTCCACTTTCATTCTCCCCACCAGCAAGAGCAGGGTGGACAGCCAGAGCTAGAAGCAGTGTTGCTGGGGATAAGCAAGTTGCTTATTTTTAAGACCACGCAGTCTCCTACATGCAATTTTGCCAAAAGGGCAGCTCACTAGTTGCTATAGCACCTACTTCAACTGAGATATGGGAGATGTTGCTGGCATAACCAGAATGTCTCGGGTATCACTGAACACAGTTGTTAACAGCCGTAAAAAAGGGAGATGAGATGAGCAGGGCCTCTCTGCTCTGTTGCGGATCACTGAGCCCAAATAGGTCAGCCCTTCCTTTCTCAAACTTCCTGCCTACCAATGCACAATCCCATGGGGCCAACCTGCTCCGCTGCCATGTCTCTGCTCTCTAATCCCTAAAGCTGGGCTTCTGCCTGCTTATCTGCCTGTTTCAGACAGGCAGCTGGGAGTTCTCCTGAGCAAATTATTTGGTCCCCCAAAACTCTTTCAGCGTGCTATTCCCTGACTCCAAAACAGTCTGCAGGAGGAGGGAGGAATGGTGGCATTTCTGCAGGCATGCTCAAAACTTTAAAAGCTTTAAAATCTGTAGGAAGCAAAGGCTATCTTCCTTCAACTTTAAAACAGGCAGTTTAATTATAAGAGAGTAATTTCAGAATTAAGACTTCCAAAAACTGTTGCAAAGCTAGTGCACAGCTCTCTACTCTGTTGTTCATGGTTCTTCCAACTGTGATGACACAAAGTGCTTTATAAGAAGACCAAGTATACCAAAAGAGATGCCACTCTGAGATATTTTTGTTGTTACTCACAAAGACAGGCTGAAGATGAATACAAGAAAGACTAAGGAAGACAGAAGAGCACAAGCTAGGAAAGCCAAATTCTCTCCTCTGCAATACTCCCAGCTCATTGGGCTGATGTTGGGGAGTTCCTGCAGCCCTTGTGAAGAAGGATTCATCTCGCCTCAAACTGCAGACTGGAACCAGTCTGTTGCAAAGCCACATCAGTGTTCTCAGTCAAAGAGGGAGGCCATGGCCTAGCCACAGTGACTCTTCCCTTCCCTAAGCCCAACTTCCCATCAGAGCCAGACTTCGGGGAAGTTTTACAAGAGTGCTTCAGTCTCGTAATCCCTTTAAGAGATCCAGCACCTGTGGCTTTTGAAAAATTCGAAGTAACAAGGGAGAGAACAGGCAGGAACAACAGAGCTTAGTAAGGTAAAGGCATAGCCAGTCCCTGAATTCCATCATTCTTGATATTAATTTAAAATTGATAAAATACTTAGAAAAGAAAATTCAGTTTTAATTTCTTCATTCTGTTGAGGGTAATAATCAGAGCTGTATGGACAGAGAACGCTCACACAAGGTACACTTTGTCTTTCAGATTTTATTTGCTGTTTGGCAGCTGTGGCCTGCCTTTCCAGCCCTCTGGGGTATGAGAAAAAGGCCTATATAGTGGATATTAACTTTGTAATGGATATCAACTTTAGTCCAGTCTTTCTAGTGCTTACCTTGCAAAGCTGGGTGTGCACTTACACTTTCTGTTTTTCTGTACTTGCACCTTTTTTTCTCCTTCTCTCTCACCACCCTCACCTCCCCCAGACACTCACACTCCCAGAGGGGAGTGCAAAGAGGGCCAGAATTTGTCTTTTAGTGATTCAGAAAAATTCTGAAAAGTTCAAGAAAAAAGAAAGAACGACAGGGAACTAAAAAATCTACAGAAATGAAGATTAAAACTAGGAAGGGACAACCCAAGCTCACTAAGAGAGAGTCTGAGCCACCATATGTAATGGAAATTATATCTTAAGTATAAGAAAGCAGAGCTGAAGCCATCCACTTTGCTATTTTCACAATCAAATTAAGGACCCTAACAATCCTTCCATGGAGAAGTTTGTCCTCTGCAAACATTTAGCTAGGTAAGATCATAGTCCCAGCTGCTGCCCACATTTCTGTAAAAGGAACATCACGCTGTCTTTGCTGCACAGCAGACTTATCGGTAGCAGATACCATGCAAGGCCTCAAAGAGATAACAGGCATATTATCAGCAGCGAGTGTGAGACTCTTTCTTGTGAAAGCCATTTTTTTTTCAGCAAGCTCTCCAGATATCCCACTTGAGGTGTGAAAGGCCTGGAAACTGCTATGGCCATTTACACTATTTCCATTTCAGCTATCCACCGAGAAGTGACTAAAAGGTTGTAGTGTGCTCTGCATCTTACTGAGAAAAATCTCCATGCTCTCACATGGCAGTATTTATTCTGCACTCAAAAGTACTTCAGCAGTGCCAGAGCCAAAGTATTTTACTGTACTCACTGCTCCTACACATGGTCCTGTATCTAAGTACAGGACACAAAAGTGAGATTATTTTTGCATGGTACGAGCATTAAACACTTCCAATACTCATATGATGAGCTCACAGGGCATTCTCCAGCACAGAAGGTATCATGGAGTCCAACAAATGCTTCAGGTCTTCAGTTCACTTTCACACAGTAAATAAGCCTTCTCTATTTTCCATCCCCACTTCCATCTGCATTCAGCAGAACAAGATTCCTATCAGCACAAATCTCCCTTTTTCCATCTGCATTCAGCAGAACAAGTGACAGAACACCACCCTTTTCACTGTGACGGTGGTGAGACACTGGAACAGGTTGCCCAAGGAAGTTGTGGAGGCCCCCTCCCTGGAAGTGTTTAAGGCCAGATTGGATGAGGCTTTGAGCAACCTGATCTAGTGGAAGGTGTCCCTGCTGATGGCAGAGGGATTGGGACTAGACGATCTTTAAGGGCCCTTCCAATCCAAACCATTCTATGATTCTATGAACAAGATTCCTATCAGCACAAATCTCCCTTTGTGCGTAGTTCTAACGTAATGTGTTACTGTGTGAGTGGAGGGCCCTGCAGTATGGCCAGGCGTCCTGCTTTCACTCTGCTGTGAGGATGCCAGCCTCCGACAGATGAGTGTGGTGGGCTGACAGGAGCAAGGACACAGTAAGCTATCACAGTAAGATTCATCAAATCTCATGTAAATCTTTATCGTTCTTCTTTTTTTCACCTCTCACTTCTTATTTTGAAATTAACAAGTATTCACATGGAAAGCACACAACCCACTCTTCATGGAACTGAACTGCAGACATACTAAAGGTGTATGAAAGACAATGTATTTGGATACTTTTGCAGGTACTATGTAATATACCCAGTGCTCTTGCAGTTTCATTCTTCCAAAAAAGGGCATGGGAATGATCATGGATACAACGAAGCACACATTGCTTTCACCTCCGCTGTCCGTATTGCTTACCTTCATTAACTGCGTGAGGCTTAATAATGCAACAAGTACAGTTTGTGAACTTTGCACTGTTGACGGGTCCACGACCTCCACTGGAGGGAAAGAACAACTCCAGCTCCTGAAAAAAATTGTAATTAAATATATTTTAGTTTGATCTAGCTGCATACATCAGCTTTTATCATAAGTAACAACGTCTGACATGTCGATAGTCACAGAAGATAAACCTTGATTATAGATTGTTGTGTGCTACAAATACTTTTCCCCTATAATATTATCTCAAACATCTCTCTCTCTCTCTGGCACCATTGCTACAATCAGAAAAACATGATTTGGATATTTCTTGCAACACCTCTCTTTTCACTTCTGCAACACAATCCATTTTCATTCAGAGCATTCAAAATGCTGCTGCCACAATCATCTGGGAGAGGTTCCCAGGTTTCTGAATTATCTGTCTCTTTCCTCAGTATCTTTCCCAAATCCATTCCCATATTTTATCTTCCCTCTTTTCATACCATCTTTTCTACTGTATGAACAGAAATGCAACTACCATCCATTTCTCAGTGTGTTTTCTTTCCATATACAAAACTGACCTCCATCCCATTTGTTTACAACTTTTTTCCTTTTGTCTTAAACAACTAAACTTGTCTAAAATTGCTGACTCACTCCTCATGTCTTATTGACCCCATTATTTATTTATTTATTAAATCTTACTGAATTGAAGCTGATTAACTCAATTGCTGTGATTTCTGGGATGAATCAAAAGAATCTCTTTGCCTCCAATCATTTCCTTTCTTCCCTCCATCACTATTCAGGTATCATAGAGCTGTGGTCTTAGACCATACTGGGGTGAGCTTGAGAGCCAAGCTTCTTTCCTCAGTGATATTTTTTCATTGTTTACTGCCAGCTTCACACCTTTTCCATACCATTTATTCACCTATGTTATGCAATCTGCCAATTAACATTAGTCAAATTCTCGAAACACAGATTCAATTTCAGACCTATTGGCCAAATTCAGTACGACAATTGATAAATTTCTATTTAAGGGAAATAATAATATCCTGGAAATACTGCTACTGAATCTATCTGATTTTTTTCCTGTGTAACAGTAGCAGTGCTAAAGGCGATTTCCTAGAATTGTCTCATTTAATTTACTAGCTCAATTCAGATGGAATAGACTTTGCTATCATCTCCCAGTCTTTAGCTCATTGCACTCTGACAATTCCTGTAACCCCGACTTGAACAATTATACAATTCACACTGATGGATCTTTCAATAGTAAGGAAAATGATTTTTGTTTTTCTCCTAGCAAAAACACCACATTTTAAGTGGCCATATCTGAGACAAAAGGTTTGTTTCCTACATCCTTCTACTGATAAAATGTTTCATACTTCCAAGACCTCGTCCTGCTCTGTTAAATACAGTTTACTCTAAAAGAAGCAGCCAGGAAAAGGCAGCAAAATATTTACAATATTTAACACTTTGCTATATCCATTAAAAATCACAAAAGGAAAGTAACTAAACAATGCTGAAGGACTAGGATAATGAAGTGCCAAACTAGTGGAGTCTTAAAAAGAAAATTCTTCCTCTTTCCTTTTATTCCTGATCTAAAGAAATTCCAAAATTTGGCCTGTAGAGAGACACCACCCCAGAGTATACCAGAGGCATACTTTTACTTGTCATTTAGTCCCCAAAAAGAACAATGTAGCTTTCCACTCTAACTGTTCAGTTTACAATACATTCATTATATGTGGCTGGGACTTTGGTTTTCCTTCAGAAGAGGTTTTTTTTGGTCCCTTTATCTCATATGTCTTTCTTTTCAGCAAAGCTTCTGCAAGGCGCAGCCCACTAGTTTCCGTGGCAACTGATATACAGTCATATAATACTGGGCCTACTAAATTAAAATAGGCACAGAGGTATTAAATTCACAATTTTGGTTGATTTATTGAAGATTGGTATCAGTAACACCACAAAAGATGCACACACCTGCAAAAGTTCATCGAAATAATCCCACAGTCATAAAAATACTGCAGATGAATAGGCCTTCAAACAGCATTTCAAAAATAATGAAATGCAAAAAGAACAACAAACTTACATCAAAGCACACACTTAGGCTTCTAATCAAAACTTTATGCTAATAGATACTCTTCCCTCCACTCTCAGTTCAAAAGCTGGCACAGTTGTCATGGCAGTACACAGGAACAAAGAGAAACTTTCACATCTAGCTATTTAACCAGAACTACAAAGACTTTTCTGACCAAAATTCTCCTTTGTTGGAAAAGATCAATTTCATCCAAACTCTTTCTGACTAGGTAAGGTAGTAAGGTAAACTCTATTCTTGCCACCATTTATCAGCATATCTACCCCACAACAACGTACACAAAGAGTCACCTCAGTTCTGTAGAAAAGCTAGTAATATCTATCACTCAGTTGCCGG
Organism: Antrostomus carolinensis; assembly: GCF_000700745.2. NCBI lineage: Eukaryota > Metazoa > Chordata > Aves > Caprimulgiformes > Caprimulgidae > Antrostomus > Antrostomus carolinensis. The sequence continues at coordinate 72,058 of NW_010322575.1, forward strand.
GTCTTTTCTTAGCACTAAGGAAAGACACGCTGCAAACAAAGCAAGAGAGAAGCAAACTCCTCAAAGCCAGGCCCACTGTATTACCTCTCACAACACAAAGCAATACAAAACGGCCCGTTTTCATAATCATTCATTCTGAACAATAACAGCAGAGGAAAGGAGGCTGCAGGCAGAGGACTAGTGAGGACTGTGGAGAACAGATAAGCAAAACACAGGAAGGCACAAAAGGATTTAATTGTTTAATCTCTTTCTTTTTATGACCAACATCGGTAGGCTATAGGTAGATTATGCAGATTGTGCAATTAACTCAATGGTTGTGATGTACAGAAGACATTAAAAATGACCAGGCGTGCTCTTCTGGTCAAAGTGCTCAAGGTCCCCCTTTGTGACAGAGATAACAAGATTTCTGTTTCAGACAGTGTATTTTTCCACGGAGAACATCTCAACTGAGTTCTGAACTCAAGTGGGGGAAAAAAATTAGGAATTCCTGACCCGGCTGTTACCACATAAAAGTAAAAATAAACCTCAGTCAACAAACACAGTCAAAAACTTACTTGAGCAGCTGAAGCAACCGAATCAGGGCCATGAGCTGCATTTCTTAGGCCATCATGTCCGAACATAGCTCGAATGCTGTCTGGTGCATCAGTCTGAGCCACTGCAGAGTTTGCTGGCCCCAGTAATGTTTTCCATTTACAAACTGCATCATCTCCTAAGATTTCCATAGCAACAATGGGACCACTTGTTATAAACTGAAGAAGCTCACTGCAAAATGGAAACAGCACATGGTGATCCACACTACAAATCAAAACCAACAAAAACATATGAACCAGTGGAGATGCTCAGAACTCAACTCAACAAGGCCTTGAACAACACGATCTAACTTTAAAGTTGGCTCCGTGCTTTGAGGAGGAGGTTGGGCTGGGTCATGTGGACACATTCCCTTATTATTATGGTTGTACAAAAAGAACCAGATAATACAAACTTGCTCAAGCTAATGTCTAGGATGTTAGACTTCAAAAGAATTTTTAAAACATCAGTGCTGGCGACAGAGAAAGAGGCCCTGCCAACCGCTTGTCTGACAGGAACGATCCTACGCACGTCTCTTCTGGCACAGCAGGATTTCAGGATCCTCACAGATGCCCTGTGTGTATTCCCCGCTGACACAGCTTCAGCACTGCCCTCGGGATGGATTGCTCCACTGCCCTGTGAATCTCTTTTTCCCAGCCAAAATCCAAAGTGGGAGAGAAGGGAGAAGAAAGATTTGGAAAGTTTGCAGGGGAAATGGGACTTAGCCACAAAGTGAGTTATCACATCCTGGCATAAGCAGAAGTCAAGCTATTTTAATGGGATGAATCTGAGTAAGGAGAAGAGATTGTCAGGAGCAGCCTGACAGAAAACAACCACAAAACTGGAAACTGAAATGTTCTATTTAAAAACTAAACAAAACACCCTAACTACAATTCTCTATATTTACAAAACATGCATACCAGCAAGCCTGCCTTTTCCCTGTGTAGCCTGGACAGAACCAACAAAGGAGAAAGTTGACTTAATGCTTTCTGTGCTACTTTCTTAAAAAAAGAGCTTTACAAAATTATGATTGTGTATGTGTCTGTTTCTCCAGCCACCTTCTTCCTAATGATCACTTATGCAATGATCGGTGGGCAAGAAGAGAAGAGAAATCCTACTAGTTCTCTGCTAAAGGAATGATATTAAAACTATGAAAAGTTACACAAAGGAACTACACAGGGATAAACTACTGGAACTCAGGTTCTGCTGGTCAGAGACTGCTTGTTTAGGATACAGTTAAATGGCTTACACATACATACATCTAAGGAAAAAAATCAATTTCTACAACATTGCTTCCTGTGCAGACTGATCCTGAATATTAAACAATTTTTTTAAATTAATTTTTTTAATACAAAAAACATTTTCCAAACAAGTAGAATTGCTATTTTTCCCTACTATTCACTAGACTTACAGTGACTACTGAACTTGCAAACTAAATCTGCATTTAAAGACAAGTAATACAATGCTAGATAAAAATGAGTCAGAGATTTTACATTTCATTGCCTTGAAGATTCGTGTTCTCTTTGATTTGGAATGGTTCATAACTATTTGTTTCTAATTTAGAGAAAAATCCTATACAGGAGATATAGTCAGTAGGACTGTAGGATGGGAAAAAGGCACATCACAGTGGACAAAGGCTACAGTTCTTCAGGTAATTACCATTAGTGTAGATAGACATCTGTGAAATAACACTACAGGCAAAATTCTTCTGTATTTATCAATATATTCAAGTAGGCTTACTCAGCAAATAAAAGGCAATTCTAAATCTTCCTCTGATCTCCAGCATGATCAGACATAGCCTGAGGCGATGCCTCCATGAAGGGCTTGAGTTTGAACCCACAATAAATCAATTGCTGTGCAGGAGAGCAGCTGGTAGATCCTAATCCTCAAGCACTTCATGACAGTACTGAAACCAGGTCTTTTGACCAAGTCAGTGCAAATCCAGGTTCCAACATGTCTGAAAAACATAAGGCAGAGCTGCACCCTCTTCCTAAATGAGGCAGACTGTCAAGTTCAGAGGGAGGAAAAGAAAATTGTTTGTCGGCACTTTCAGGCAAAGCAGAAACAACACAATCTCTGGGTCATAATCATCAATCTGGTCAGTTATGGAAAGACTAAGGTCTTTCATGTTAGGTGGAGCAGTCTAGCATCACGGAAGTTTGAATTTTTGTCCAGGGGTAGTAATGCAGTAAACAACTGTCCCATTCACTATCCTTTCAGCTACTTCTGATTTGGGGTACTTGCTACCAAATCAATTCCCACAGCTAAGCATTCCGCCCTAATTCTCATTACCTGGAGGCTCCACACTGATCCTGAAGATGCTCCTTCCCTTGGCTTTGAAGTTTCACCTTGCTAGAAGCATTTTCACTTCTGAGCTACTAAAGATATTTGCCTGATATTATCAGGCTGTAAAGAGTGTGATTTAAAACCCTGGATAGCTGAAATAAGGATCTGTCCCTGGAGGAAGATGAACAGGGTGCATACTTTGCAAAGGGCTCCACTCAACTAAGGCAAGTTCTGATTTTCCCATGGTGCTGCAGTACCAAATACAGTAAATGAACCCTGGGCATTCAATAAATAAGCTTAATACATGTTGAGCTAAAACTGATATACCTACTTATAAAAAGGTTTTGATTGATGGTCTACGTAGAAATCGGCTGCTTCTTTTCTGGAAGAGTAAATTAAAGACATAGATATAGATGTATAGATATGTACACACACAAATATATATACACATACACATACATAAACCCTCCTGAAAACCACAAACTATCATTCATCAACATGTTTCTACAGGTAATGTCATGCCAAGCTGGACAGCTTGTGGGGTGATCATGCCCAATAACAGAAACTACATTTAACATTCTGTCATATTCTGTGTAGCTACAGGTGTAGCTTGTAGCTGACTCCTCCTTATGCTCCTGCTCTGGGAAGGAAGTAATTATTGAAGCCCATAGCATAGACTTTCAGGGTCACTGATGTTCCCTATATACTCAGGTTGAGAAATAAATGCAGCAGTCACCTTCTTGCCAAGCCGTTTGCTGTTATGTTGTTTTCATCTTTCATCCCAGTTTGAGCATGCAGGTTGGTTAATGAAGTTTGGGTTTAAAGCATAAATAAACGATTTACCTGCTTCACTGGAAATTACTTCTTTGTCAAGGCTAGTGCTTGATTACACTGGTGCACAACACAACATTACTTAACCTGATTTCTATTCAGTATCCTCAAATGTTAAAAGTCACAAAGGCAGCACAATGCCCTCCAGATTAAAACTTGCTTTCTCCCACACTTGCCCAGTTGAAAACTCAATTTGGTCTTGCACTTTCCCTCAGGAAGCACAGCAGTTACTACACACTGCTTTCTCCCAAAGCTATGGGGTCTGTGTAATGAGGAGGGCTCCTTACATTGCCAGGCAAACAAAGGCCACCAGGCATACACAGTATGCCTGTACCACAGCAGCTACTTCGCCTTTACTCAGGTACTGGAAGCACGAAGACAGCCTTTTCAGACAGCTCTCCAAGCTCTGCATTGCCACAGCCACGCTGTTAGCAGCACTGGGCTCAGCTACACAACGATACACATTTCAGGGGCCATGGTGCAGACCCACCAGTGGGCACACCATTCTGTGACTTTGCACCCCACCGCCCCTGGCAGCTAGCCAACCTACTCCCCCTCCTGCTTTTTTCTCCAGCTGCTTCTCATGTTCAACTCTTGCTTACTGCACTGCTTTTTTTGCATGGCAACAGCTAGAAAAATTCATGGGGATTTTCAAGTCTGGCCCCATCATTTCGCAGCTTCAAAATTCCAGTTCAGAAGTGCAGGCCTGGTCTTGGCTTGCTCCAAATCCTGGTGTGTACCACTTTCTGAAGCTTGAATTTGTGGAGAAGGACAAGATCTTCAGGAGCATTGACAGGTGAAGACAAGCAATATTGTTCACCCCTAGTCTGCGTAATCAAAGCAGAGCAAGGAGACTGAAAGATTCCCACATGGAAAATTGTTTTTACATACAGAAATAGTCTTCTATTTTTTCTGGTCTCCATGATTTTGCTTACTTTGAGCAGCCCTCTTTCCTGAAAGAAATTACCTGCATGTTTTTCAAATAACACGTTCCAAGTCTGAACAAAGGCATGGTTCTGTCATCTGCAATGCAAGTTTTCACATCTCTCTCCTATGTGCAGTCCAGACTTAAGCCAAATATTGCCAGAGGAAAGAAATAACCTCAAGAAGAATCTATGAAGAATTTAATTTTCCTAACCTTGAGAAATATTTGAGCAGCCACAGCTTTCTCCAGCTTTTTTATCAAAATCACCACCTGCTCATTGGAACCAAATAATTCCTGGTTTGTTGCTTTCAGTTCAGTGTTAAGTATGAACCATCCAAAATTGAAAAGATTTTAATTGACCATACAGGTAATATACTTTGCTTTCATTTCATAACTAAGGCAGAAACATGATTTAAAAATTATGCTAGTCACAGGAGCTCTTGCAGCCTCAAGATTCAAACCTATACTCTACAAATACCCTAAAGTTTTTGTTTACAATTCACTATTTCACCAGAAAATCCTCTTCTGAAACAAATTCACTAAATAATTTTGGAAAGCAAATATGAAAAAGGTCTGCAAACAAGTAGTGTAATTTCTGAATGTGAAGAAATATTTGAGGGGTATATTTCTGAAACAAACTGAGCTCTAACATTCAGTTAAGAATTCCCATTGTAATAAATATAAAACTGCAGTTGTGCTGTGTAACTTAGTTCCTTTTTCACTTCATCTCTCTCATTAGTTGGAACTGGATGATCTTTAAGGTCCCTTCCAACCCAAACCATTCTATGATTAGTTCTATGCTTTTAAAGAATGGAAAACAGTGTTCATATGGGTATAACAGACTGAACTGACATATGATTAAATGAAGAGACTAGAGAGCTGACCTACCAAAGCAGGTGCCTGCCCTTACTTTCATATCTTGGCTACAATTTTTACGGAAGGCATGAATCTACTGAACAGTGATTGCCAGATAAATGTCAGTAACAATCCCTTTAAAGAAAGCAGTAGAGGGTGATGCTGGTTTGAACAAGCGTGCCTGCAGAGATCTAAGGGGAGAAGACTTTGGCAAAGCCATAGTTCTATCATTTTAAAATGGCACAGTCCCAAGAAACAGAATATAAGTATGCAGAGAAAGCACAAATACTCAAGACATTATTTTAAATATATCCAGTATCACAGCCCAATCTTGTGCTTATTAATAATTATTTCCGATTATACAAGACAAGCAGAAATTTTTATATAGCAATAGGCAATAAAAGTTCAAGTCTCGAAGTTTCTTCCCTTCGGTGTGAGTCAACTCTAAAGCACACGACTTGGCTCAACAGTTCTTCAAGTTCTCAAGCAGACACTGAAATAAAGAACCACCCAACACAGCACTTCAGGACCAAATCTCTCAGACTGGAGAAAAGCAAGCCAAAAAAAGCTGGCTTGAAAGACGCTGTGAATTGTAAATCAGCATTAGAAACCTGATTGAACTTAGGAACTGAAGTTGTTTGATGGAGGATGTGGGACCAGTATCATCAAACACTGCAGCAGGTGAATGTGGAAACAAGAGGAGGAAGTCACATAGTTGTTTTATCAGTATTTCAGAAAACCAAAAATGCTTTGAGGTAGGGGAAAATTGTTCCTGACTTCACACAGAAACCATAAGAACACATTAAAATGGTATTATGTAAGACAGATAGCTTTTCTTTTCAAAGACATGTTGTATATGAACAGGTTTGGCAAAGCAGCAATAGAGAAATAGTGTTCTGTTGAAAAGACTTTGGGGAAGTCTTCTAGGGAAAATTAATTACACTTTCCTTCCTCTGCAGCGTGTCTTTTTTGAAACCTTGTGGCTCAGTGAGATAAGTGGATAACAGGTTGAGGGGGATTAGGAAGATGCACAAGTAAAATCTGTCCAACTCTGCAACATCAGAAGATCATTTGCTTTCCCTGGGCCTTGCAGTCATTAACAACCAACCAAGTTTGGGTTCTGAGAGCACAAATTAAGATAATGGATTCACTGAGAGTGAACAAACCAACTATTTTAAAGACAATGCTGTTATCATCAGCAACGTGGCTTGATCAGGAAGCCATGAGGTGAGGACATACAGGCACATCAGTAGTAAATGCTGCTGAGTTGCTAAAGCTATGGTAGTCACCTTGGATTCATACATAGACATTAGATATTTAATCATCCACATCATTTGCACAGAACTTTTTAATACTTAGCTTAATTCTCTTTCAGAAACCTACATGATTATGAAACAGATGAGTCTTCCCTCTATTACTCACTGGGATGGATTTGATGTGTGGAACAACACAGCATAGCTTCAGAGAATGTTCTTAACTGCAAAAATAATATTTAGATACAATAGAACTAACCTTAAAAAAATCCTTACCTTGAAAGAATCATCATTTTGGCCTTAGTTATTGTAAATCCTGCATTAATAATCATATCAATTAATTCTCCAATCTTGGGCAGTGCATCAGGTTTAATCAAAGCCAGTGTTCTGGGGGGAAAAAAAAGAAAGTACAGAGATACAGCCAACACTACTTTACTTAGAGCATTTGGTGTGCATGTTGAGTTTATATTCAGATAAAAAAACCATCACATCAAAGTGAGAAATTCTGCCACAGTCAAACATCCTAGTCCCAGTGTCTCATCAATTTCTACACTGTTCTTGAATGCCTGCGCAAGACTTTATTCTGATAAGAATGAGCTTTGCACATTACAATCTCCTCAGCTTTCTAACCCAAGTCAGCCCACAGTGTTCCACCAGCAGTCATTATTTACTGACTTCTCCCTTCATTCTCAGAGCAAACCATTTGACCACTTCTTCCTTAGCTAGTGTACACGTCTATAGCTCCTCACTCACCACTCTGGGTTAGAACACAACTGATTTGTTAAAGTCTCCCTACACTTGCTCAGTTCCCTTTTTTCCTAATGTTAATCATTACAGATGTATAAATGAAGCTGCTAAAATTCCCTATTTAAAAATACTACTTGAAGATGTGTCTCTTCCATACAACTCAAAGTGAAATGATTGTTTTATTATTACCTTTAAAATATTAGGAGGCCTCAGTGAGAAGAAGGCCCTATTGTGCTTGGTACAGTACAAACACTTCATGGTATACAATTTGCATGCCAAATAGTTGACACTGTTAATAGACACAATAAAACGTTGGCAGAGGAGGCATTACGTCTGTTAAATGACTGACAGCTATATTCTAAGGGAGGCCAATCCAAAAATCTCTACACTCTCCCCCACATCTTTGTTTCCAAGTACATCCTGTCTTCTTGATAATTATCTTTTTATACTGTACATCCCCAAGGCCAGGACTGTTTTATTACCGCGCTTTGCATAGCATCAAGAACACCATCAGCGCTAAACATACTATTAATCAAAAATAACAAGCACAAAAAGAAGGTCTTTAAAATGGCATTTTCTATTTGCATTCATCTTGTGGTGAGTCAGCTTCAAATGTGCTCAGCTTACAAATCAACAGATTTATTCAACCCTGTATCTCAGAAACTCTGCGTTTCTGACAATCCTAAAGAGCTCTTTCCATCTTTTACACTGTTTCCAATAATGAAGGCTGCCCAAGATAGAATTTTTTATTGCAGCACTTCCCTAAATGAAAGGCAAATAATTGCAAATTTCTCATTTTACATAGCAGCATAGCATGGAAAGCAGCGTTTACGTTAGCAGCAATATATTCTAGCCAGGGCAAATACGCTGAGGTTACAGGAGATGGATGAGCTTCCACTGCATTTACTTTGAACTTAAAGTGACCCCAGACTGACAGATGCTTTGGGAACAGACAGACTATGTATTTCACAGTAAGCCTAAAGGAAGGGAGGTGTTAGGACCAGGAAATGTAGAGAGAAAGATTTGAATGTACATGACATTTCATCTGAAACTAAGAGAGAGACATAGATGACCTTCAGAGCTCAGAAAGAGACGGAGATTTCCTCAAGCATCAGGAAGCTCATATACACACACCAGCTTAGGTCTACATCTGTCAGGAAATACAACACAAAAAGACTGATGAACTAAGGGTGTAGCCACAAACTGCATTAATGTAGTCAACCAAGCCCGTGCTTCAGTCCACTGTGATGCAAACTGAAGTTGGTTTAGCCCTATCTTCAGATCAGGAAAGGCTGACCTCTGGCCAACATTCAACACAACATACTCCATGCAGCCTGTGGCCCCCAGCCTGCTCCCCTCTCCTCCAAGGATTTCACAGCTCCACCTCATTTTGTGGCATTATTAATGGCATGACAAGGTGCAAGGAGGCATGTGAGGGGCAGCAGCTGCATGATGGACTGATGACACGTACCCATGCAGTCACACAAACCCTGACCTGCACCCTGGCCTAAGAGGTTCTCAGTGTTGTTGACCATGAACAGTAAGGAATGCGAACTCCAGTGCTGCCTGCATTTCCTTGAAAAATATTTTTTGAATCTATGTTATTAAACAGGCTATTTGAGACAGACTGCTAATGCGGGAAATAAATTGTCTCTCACATTTCTCATTTCAAGCTTTCTAGTAAAACTGTAATTCCTGCCAATATGTAATGAAATATTACATTATAAAGCAATTTACCTAGAAGACATTAATACAAACTGCAATGAGCAACTCTTATAACATCTTTTCTCTAACACTGATAAATAAACTTGAACATTTCAGTGTGAGCTTCCCAGAGATATGACGGATAAGAAAAGTATAATTCAGGATGCTGAAGACTATTTCTGAGATTGGGTTTTGATTCATGAGCCCTATTTTTAGTTTTAATTGGGAATATGTTTCTTGTGGTTTGACATGATGTAGTCTGCAAAGTACATTTTGAAACAGCTTTATGTCTAAGAACAAAGGAGAAAGAATGGAAATTAAGCTCATTTGCTTACATTTTCAGAGGGACTGTACAACATTACTCCAATGAGTACTGAAACAACAGAAGACAGGAACTGATCAAAGAAATGGTGCACAATGCATGCTGTGGCTGTGCTTGTGAGATCTACTGATCTCTAATAATAGACTGTTGCAGGTATAGGACCTGATGTCTCATAGGGGAAGAAACACTGATTATGTCAATGACCAGAAGCATAAGGAAAACATATCCAATCAAAAAAGAGTTCAAATCTTTCTGGTTGAGACATAAGCTTTCTAGCACCATTTTCAAAACCAGGGATGTTAACTGACTCTAAGTATAGTCTGCTTAGACAGGACACACTAGTCAGACAAATGTTTACCTCAGGTTACAACCACCCAGGATCACCAGTGAAAGACTACAGCAGCAGAAATCCCTGTCCCATGCCCGTGACTCCTTAAGTGGTACACTGTTAAGTAAGCACATGCTTCCTTACCCATTTTAGTCACTATTTGTGACAATTTCCTTATGATGCACTGGGAGGGGAGCAGGGAAGAAGAACACTCAAATATGGCTCTATTTAAAAACTGACCCAAGACAGAAGAAAAGAAGGTGTAGAAATTGAAACTCCATAGAACTGTCTTAATAATTTTAGCCTAATCTTAGAAAGGGCCTGTGCAAATCTAGCCGCTTTTTACACATCTGTTTTTTATCTCATGTACCTAGAGTCACACTCACTTGTTTTACTGACAAAAACAAAGGTCCTTAATTCAAAATATTCAAGATCTTTGATATACATTCCTCAGTCTCCCTCAAAGGCCTTTGCTGAGCCTGTCTGCATACATATTCACTGAACAAAGAACGTGTTTCCAAAGGTGAACTAAACTGCTGATAGTCCTGTAGAGCACAAAAGCAAGAAAAAGGCGGGAAAACATTTGTCTCATTCAACATCCTTAAAACTATTAATGCAATTCCAACTACAGATTATTTTAGGAATTATCATGTATTGTAGAAATCTTACTATATCTATTTTACTAATAACTGCTGTAAAACCTGCTAGGGCTAGGCCAGAAAGACATCTTATATGCAACTGGTTTGCCCAAGGACTCTCTTAATATGACCTTGTTTACCCAGTGAAAGTTTCTGTGAAGAAACTGGCTTTTGAGGATCCCTTGCCTGTTTAAGACACCTTTCACTGTGTTCCCTTGGGCTATTCTGAATATGTAACAGCACTTGCACGTCTACGTTATCTTTCAGCCAACATTCCTAAGATGTTTTCCAAACAGCTGACATGTCATAAATTCCCTTCCTTCCTTTTGTAGAGCAGTGCAAAAACTCACCCTCTCCCAGGACCACTTCACTGACACAACTACAGTGTTGCTGGATAGACGGCAACTTCCCTTACAAGAAGCAAATGTCATTTTATCACCACCTTCCTTTCCTTGTTATAACTGCACCAGCACCAGGGCTTATGCTAGTTTAGGCAGAGCAGGAAATACACAACTATAAAAAGTTACAATTGATATAAAAATCATAAACAAGACAGATGTAATCTACCCAAGTCTCCACTGAGGACCAGAGAGACCAGCCTCATCTACAGAAGCCGTCCTCTGGTGTTCTCCACCTCCTTTGCTACTCTTCTACCATTCCCTGCCCCAGCGTGGAGAAAAAGTTCCAGGAGAACTCCTTCTGGAAAGATACTATTTATTTCCAAGGCAATGTTTTTGTGAGGTTAAGAAAAAGATGTGTGTTAAAACCTGCAATTCTTCCTGTATGTCTGGTTATGTATAATTCTCCAAAAAGAGTTGAAAATAAGCCCAGTTAGTAGGAGGGAGCAAGAAAGTAGGCAAAAAGGGCTCACTAGTACATCACACCTAAGAAAACACATCTGTGCTCTTTTTAGAAAAGGCTGGAGCAAATTATCAAAATTTATTAATTTGCAAATTCAGATTATTACCTGCACTGCAGTCAAACAAGATTTAAATTCCTTGTAAATTAAGCTTATTTTCATTTGATTAAGTCTCTCCCGATATTTTTGTTCTTGAGTGGGCTTTTAAAGTCTTTTCCAAAGCAAGTCTTTCAACTAAAAAGAAATGATGATTCTTATCTTCATCCATTATAAATGAAACTTGTCTTAACAAAAAAGGCTATAGGTTTTATAGACATTCTTTCCTGTGAGGGTGGTCAGATACCAGAACAGGTCTGCCCTGTTGCTGTGGATGCTCCTCCCTGGAAGTGTTCAAGGCCAGGTTGGATAAGGCTTTGAAGAACCAGGTCTAGTGGGGGGTGTCCCTGCTCATGGCAGTGGGGTTGGAACTGGATGATCTTTAAGGTCCCTTCCAACTCAAACCATTCTATGATTCTCACTCTACACTTCCTGGCCTCATGCATACAGAGTTTAGGAGATGTTGAAAAAATTCTCAGAAAAAATTCCCTATAGTGGGGAAAAAACAATGGAGAATGGGAATGAGCCTCTCTGACTTCTGTTCCTACTGTCTGCAGTTCCTACTACTAACACAGAGTACATCTGATTGGTAAGGCACTAGGCTTCTGCACAGACCCCAGAGAGAAAAGTGCTACTTTGCAAGATTTTGAGCCCATCATACATCGGGGTTAACATAACAATTCTGCCCCAAGAGAATCCACACATCGCAAGAATCCTACTGCTGCCTGCCCTGGGGGGAGTAACAAAGCTGAACAGGACCCCCTATGTTCCTCCTCCCCCACTTCTCTCCCACGAGACCCAGAGGAGGCAGCAGTTGACATCATGGCAAAATTGGCCTTGAAGACCTATCAGGTAACAATGGCAATCATGGGTTTGCCCACAAGCAGGGGCCACTTTGCTTCTCTCCAGTTATCGGTATGGCAGATCACATCAAACCGCATGCAAACTTGTAGTTATCTCCTCCACTCCCCATAGCAGAGAAAACTTATCTCATTTCCAGCAAAGAACAACGACTTTGAAACCCCAACCACAAAGGAAGATTTTAAAAACCACGCTTTCTTACCTCTCTTTGCGGCTCCCCAGCTTGCGGGCTGTGTATTGATCCCCATAGTCCACCAAGGACAGATGACGGGAAAAAACAGTGATTTTGTTGCCCACGAATAGATCCTCCAGGTGTAAGCTCTCATACTTTGTGCGCTTCAGAAAGGTGCGACGGTTCTTCACATCATACTGTAGAGAAAAGGTTAAAATCTACCATAGCAAGAGATTTAAGCTGTGGGCAAAATCAACATAATTTTTATTCTACCTTCAGAAATTTCCATAGTACTGCGGGCCTGAATCTAATCACTATATTGATTTAATTCCTAAACCTTTGAACTTGCAGGTATGGTAGAAGTAGAAGACTAAACCACAATCAGAAATTTATTCCTTTTAAATATTCTCAGGCTAACACCTATCTTTGCATTTTTTATTTTCTCATTTGCTTGTGCTAATTCAAGCTGTGATAAATGGTTCAGGTGCCCAGTGGATACCTCTGCCCAGTCTCCCTGAGAGTTGCCCCTAGCAGATCTATGCTGTTTCACAGACCAATGGCTCACACCAGGAGCGATCAAGATACAAACTGTGGCAGGTCTCTTCTTCAGGGCATCGTTCCAGTGATACTATGCTTTATTTGACTGTGTAAGACTCAGAATTAGGGATGGATGGATGATTGCAACACTAGATTAAGACGTTCTCACTGCCTAGAGCTGCAGGCTCAAAAGTCTGTCAAGACAATTCAACTATATATCATCATTCCAAGCAAGATGTTAATGTGTAGTTTTCTGGGTGGGCTGGCAAAGCACAAAAGACAATCTGCTGAACAGCCTCTTCAGTGCATCTAGGTATTACAGATGCCTTCAGCTTCCTGGGGAAGTGGAATCCTATGAAAGGAAGAGTTTTGTCCTCCTCAGGACACATTTTCCCTTCTCTGTCTTGAATTACATGTGCTGTCCTTCTTTGCAATGGTATATAGAATAGCATTAAAAGAAAGAACATCATTCCCACAAATTTTTTGGGAAAAAAAATTAAGAGCAAAATTACTCCTCCATGTTCTGAAATGCATGAACAGACTCCTCTCCTGTGAGAAGGCTAGAAGAATTGTGAGTTTTTCCAGAAGAGTCAAAACTTTGCATATCAGAGAACATAAATTATTTTGATACTTCCTTCTATTGAGGCAGGATTATAAGTAAAAATCCTTCCCTGCTGAAATGTCTTTAGCACCTCATACGTGCTCCTACTAAGTGTCCTCTATTCAAGTGCTGTAGGGAATGAAATGACAACACATGAATGAAAAGAATCACTTGAATTCAGCTACTTGTCTTTGCCTGGACTTCGCCAGGAAGCCTGTTCACTGACTTGACCATATGCAATTTACTGAGTATCTTGACTAAAAATCTGAACACTTCCTTGGTTATTTCACTAACAGTTGCTATAAAGGCACCCCGAGCTGTTTCTCTCTTCTGAAGTAGAAGATAAAGGGGGAGGAGGTATCTACCTGTGTTAAAGATATCTTCTTTAGAGTGGAATTTTGGATCTGTTTAAAAGACCTTTGTATAAAGTGAATGATAAGCCACAATAGAATAAATGTAAGACTGTCTGGACTGTTCCCCTCCTGTCCATGTACATCTAGAGGTAAATTATCCAATACAAAATAGTTCTCTGCTAAGAATCTGTCCTTTTTAAAATTTCTTCTCTCTTTTTAGGAAATCTCTTGTAGAAAGAAAAGATATTCAGGTTTTAAGAATTTCTCATGAGAGTTATTAACTATAGAAAATTCAGAGAACAGGGCATGTCTTTGTCAAGAGAGCCAGTTTGATCATGACAGCTGCTTGCTGTCCTTGGACAAAAATCTACACTGTCTTCTTCCAGCTGCAAAGCAACCTGGAAACTTGTCATTATCCCCACTGTAATTTTTCTTCACAGCAAGCAAGACATGAAGGACTGAAAGAGATAAGGAAAGCTGAGGACTTCCCACAACACAAGCCTTCAATAGCTCTGCTCCACACTGAGCTGAGGTGTGTCATAAAGGAGAGCTATTGTCAGGGAGGTGGGAAAGGGGATGAAACTGGGGCATATCCATTACCTCCCTTCTCTTCAGAAACATTAGAGGTAAGAGTGGGCTGTTATCTCCTCAGGGAGATACCAGAAGTTGCAGAAGAATTAGGCAGTAATAAAGAAAGAATTGCCAAACTCTGCAGAAATTAAAAAAAAAAATAAATCCAGAAGATAATTCTAACTTTAATCTCTGTCCACAAACTCACCCTCAAAATTGATTTTGAGATATTCTTTCTTTACAGGTGTTACATGCATTTTAAAATCCTGTCCTGATCACCCACAGTTCAAATACACTTACGACTGTGTACACACCATACTCTCTTAACCTAAGAGCACACTAGCAAGATACAGAAGTCTACCAAGCCATAGGTATTTGATGCTGAATGCATTAAGGAGCTCAAGAACACCTTGAAAGCTCTTGGTTTTGAGACGTCTACGTGAAATGAACAACAATTTTGCCAGCCTACACATGGCTGTGTGGGAAGATTATTAGGGCTCCTGACTGATTAGCTAAACTGTCTCTGGGAAAGAGAGTAAAAAAGTAAAAACCCTCACATTTTGACAACTGTGCACGCACACACATCATACAAAGAGCTAACTTCAAAGGGACAACAGAGTGACAGAGTTTGTTTAAAGAGACTATCAGTAAAAGTGCCAAGTGCATCTCCTCACACAGAGAGGTATCATGGTTTCAGTGAGCAGTAGTTTGGGTAAGAAAAGGCAGATTCCACTATCTTTCTTATTTCCGCATTTGATATTTATAGCAGGAAAAGTAAAATTGGATAATTAAATTACTAAGTGTGACTATCCAAATCTAGGCTATTCTCAGACCCTCAGGTCTACATTAAAAATCAGAAAAGACTAGTCCAAACTATTCACTCATTCCTAAAAGGAAGCACAAAGCATTGGTTGGTTTATTAGGATTATCTTTACAATATATATTACATTTATATATATATACCTGCTACTGCAAAATGCTTATTTTAAGCTGCTCTCAATAACCAATGGGGATTAGTTGTATGAGCCACAAGTCAGAAAGGTCTGTACAAGCACCACTGATGGAAAAAATTTAGAACCCACTGTCTGAAATATCCTTCCTTTCACTAAAACCAAATTAACAGAAATTTACCATTCCCTCTACTTTGGTAAAATCCTTTTACATTTTACTCTTCAGAGACTTCCTGAAATCCAGATGAAGCTTATTCCTCTGGAATCAGCTTCAATTTATGTTTCTCAAGCAGTAGGTCAGTGTTGCTGAGTTTCAACTCTGAAACCCAAGCAGAGATTGACTGAAAATAGATTTATGAAATTTAATTTCTCCATGCCAAAGCAAGCTTTAAGAAAAAAAAAAAATCATAAACTTGGAAGCTTTTCCACATGCTTCACCATGAGCTTATATTTTTGCTTCTCTTTTAGTTTTAGAAACAGATCAAGATCCATCTTAAACTACATTTTCCTTACATGGAAAATTAAT
This sequence comes from Antrostomus carolinensis, assembly GCF_000700745.2. Taxonomy (NCBI): domain Eukaryota; kingdom Metazoa; phylum Chordata; class Aves; order Caprimulgiformes; family Caprimulgidae; genus Antrostomus; species Antrostomus carolinensis. The sequence continues at coordinate 88,039 of NW_010322575.1, forward strand.
AGGCATAAGCAGTGGCTTGCCATTTTACAAACTATTTAATTGGATATTATATTTATGACAACAGGTTTTTTTCTTATATTCTTACCATTTCTACTGACCCATCTTTTGGATAATACAGAAGCTCATAACGCCGAAAGAGTGAAGCATTTGGGTCGTACCATTCAGCAGTGAAAGCAAATCTGTCATCTTGACTCTGGAAAAAAAAAGGGGAGGGAAAGGGCTATTACAGAAAGCATACGTGTTTTACACGTAAAAACACACAAATAAAAAACTTCCTTGCATTTGTTATCAGAAAAGTAAAAAAAATCACTAGTAAATACACTTGCTCACTCTCCGTATCATCACCTGCTTACCAGAGCTGATGACATCTTTTCATTTGTTAGCTATCATCTTTTAAGTATGATGGAAACAGCACGGCAGCTTCCCAGGCAATCTCAAAACTTACTCTGATTTCATCAGTCATTAAATGTGAACTGTTGTAGAAGTTGTTGTTAGACTCCTTAACTTTGTGAAAGTATTTGATTTACTTTCATTTGTTAAAAAGAATGTGTTTGCTCACAACTAAATTATAGAAACTCAACACATTTTCTACACATCCTACAAGAAAATGCTTTCCTCTTCCTGAGTAGTCATGTCTGAACTCCTGTTGATGATGAGATAAACATATTCAAGTTGAGGACATTAGTTTGATTCACTATTTAACCTCCTGAAATTTACATAAAGCATAAATAGCCTGATCTCATCTACAACTCATTTTCTGCCCTTAAGGAGCATGACAAGAAAGCTAGACTGCAATAATTCTAAAACTGCAGCTACATGCTTAGGTTCTCTCCACCTCTTATCCTTCAGAGGGTAGCTCCCTACAGGAAAGCAAGCACAAAGGTGATGCAATGCACGCAGACACGCAGCTCTAGCACCTCTCAGAGGCATACGTTTGTTAGCGATTGCTACTGCAGTATCAGTTATTTGGTAGCTCTTAGATGGAACTCCACATTTGTATTTACCACACCTCTAAAACCGATTGCTACTCTTGAGGGTAAGCACAGTCTTGTCACAGGCCACTCTTTAGATGGGTCTGTACTCTTATACATCTTAAACATTGAGGTACCACCAAGAGTTCAAGTTGAAGCCATGCAGGCCTTTTCAGCCCTTCAGATTTTAGAAAACAGCAACATTTCAGTTGTTTCAAAGACTGCTCAGTAAGCAACAGGACAGAGTTCCCATGGACTTCCCTGACAATTCCGGAACACCAGCAGGAAAAGAATCCTAGTAATTTTCCTAGTGAGTGCAAGCCTAGAGACATACAGACATTACAAAACCCCTAAACCAAACAAACAAAAAACCAAAACAACAACAGTGATCTTGCTTTTGTTGTCAGTTCATCATTTTCCTTCAGCATCTTCATGTTAAAACTGACTCAGGACAAAGCACTTTTGCAGGCTTAAGTCTTAACACAAGCAGCAGCAGGAAAGAATGAGATCATGAAGAACTACTTCAGGATTTTACAATGTGATCAGTCCTTGTACCTGTTCAGTTTGAAGCATCATGGCAAGTGCCCCACCCTCCCATCAGCCCTTCTGGTACCCTACACTGCAAACAAAGACACGATCAAATCACAGACAGACGTGTGCAGTGGGGGCGGCACAGTGCTCTGCAAGGACACAAACATTTCCTTTCTGAGTGTACAAGTCTGTCCAGCACTGAAAGCCTTACTTGTATGAGCTACATTAACTTTTTTTAGCTCTACACTACACACTGCAGCCTCTGACAATATTTAAACTCATGTTTTAGGCACAGCATCCAGCTCAAAAACTCCCTGGGGACTTACTCTGGTTTCTGGCCCTTACTTAAGTTAGACGTGCTCATGTCTCCATTGCTACTGCCGTTGTTCTCTTTCTAATTTCAAAACTCATATCTTCATTTTCTATACAGGCACGTCGTTGGCAATAAGCAATAATAATAAGGCTCAGCAGACAATAAGAAATGACTGATTTCAGCCTTGATCTTAAATACAGTCATACTGCTGGAAGACAAAACAACATTTGATGGATTAATTTGACCATCGTGGTGTCAAGGATGGATGTTATAGAGAAGCAGTTCTCTACCAAAGAGGTTGTCTAAAAAGAAGAACCATCCTTGTTTCTAGAGTACTACCTCCAGAAGTTGGCAAGTGATGTATGAAATTAAAAAGTTACACCATCCTTAATCAATGCCTCCTCATAACATGAAGACATATATAACTGCCTTACTTCGTGCTACTTATTTCACACTATAGCATCACTTTCAAATTCATTTGCTAGGTCGCAGTTGCCAGAGAAGCTACTGATTTTAATTTAAGCAAAACTTCCAAAATTTCCAAATGCTTACTTGTCTTGGAGAAGTAATGTAGTTATGTGAAAAAGCAAAGAAAACACCATTAGGTTTTTCACTTACTCGCTAGTACCAGTCATCGGCACCCTCACGTTTACATGTTGTGTGTCTTGTCTGGTGAGGAACTGGTCTGCTTTTTTATTTTTAACACAACCTTGGGTTTAAGATGCATTTGAAAATAATTTTATAATGTCTTACTCAGTGTCTGAGCTATTCATATTCGTTATTTAGCAAGCTCTGCTGGCCACTGCTTCTTAGTCAGCTGAATGGCAGAAATGAGCATTCTGTATTATTTTCTTTTAGTGTCGTAAGCAAAGGCAAAGTAATAAATGTTACTTAGACTTGAAAAACACTGCAGAGCTAACCCCCAAACATCCAGTAATGGCATCAGGGAGCAGGAAAATTTGAATCGATTCCTGTTTTATACCTGGAAAATATGGAGAGCTAACAGTTTTCTAAAACAACCAAAACAAAGTCTGTAAAGCTTCTGCTAGGCTATAACTAGAATTTCCTCTGCTTTATGGACATAAAATTACCACAACAAATATTTGTAAATGCAGAGAACAATATCACAAGAAAATTTAAGAGCTTACAGGAAACACTGTAAAAGTAATTGGAAATTTATTATGTTTGTAAACAGGTAGGTTGTTTCAGAGGAGCGCACTGCAAAGTGAAGAAATTGAATATTAAAAGCAACTTAAAGACCCTGCCAAACATGTATAATGCAAAACACAGTAGGACTGCAATTTTATTATTGCAGATTCATGCAAATTGCCTTAAAACAGATAGAAGACAATCCTGAATACAATCATGACACAGAATAATGTGAACATATTCTGGTGAGTCCTTGCCAGGCATCACTGTAAAACTGACAATCCAAGTCATCAAAAATACCAACCAATTTAAAATCTTAAGTTTTAAAAAGTGAGTACATATTAAGCTCATAACAGATATTTTTAAATAAGAACTGAGACTTTTATTTACTTAATGCAGCAGAAGGATTTTGAAGGCAAAAACCTATCACAAAAACCTGTCCACTTCCCATCACATATTGTAAGGATTGCAATAAAATTTTAACTCTTCACAGACCTGAAATTATCTTCCCTGAACATTTATCTGCCATGAAAGTGCTCGATCAACAGAAGCGCCACAGCAAACAACTTTCTTACACACCCTTTCACTAGTGTGCCCTAGACTGCAATGAGGAAAGGAGTCTCACAGATGAGAAATGCTATGGGAGATATCCTAAGTTTCATCCTTGGCTTCTGTTCATCCTCCTAACAAAGGAAACTCACAGAGAAAACCATTGTCCAGAGCAGAGCAATTACAGTCAGACCAGCAATGACCTGTCGGGTGGCATCACGTTCAATCCACCATCCTGCTCTGCACCAATACTGAGTCCTGAAAGTGGAGGATTTTGGAGGCCTTGACCAGAGAAATGGTTGAAACACGTCAGTCACTGGTGAAATCACATCACTGTGGACAGCTCAAGTGAATCTATAAATACATTATAACTCCGAAAATTCTCACTCTAAACCATTAGTTTCCATTCATTTGTGCACTGTACCCTGTCCAGGTTTTGGCTGGAATAAAGTTAATTTTCTCCCTAGTAGCTGGTATAGTGCTGTGTTTGGAATTTCGGATAAGAATAATGCTGATAACACACGGATGTTTTAGTTGTTACTAAGCAGTGTTTGTACTAAGCCAAGGGTTTTTCAGCTTCTCACACTGCCCTGCAGAGGCTGGGGGTGCACAAGAAGCTGGGAGGGGACACAGCTGGGACAGCTGACCCAGACTGGCCAAAGGGCTATTTCATACCATATGATGTCATGCCCAGTATATAAACTGGGAGGAGTTGGCCAGGAGTGGGGATCACTGCTTGGAGACTGGCTGGGCATTCGTCAGTGGGTGGTGAGTAATTGCATTGTGTATCACTTCTTTTTCCTTGGGTTTTCTTTTGGGTTTTTTAGCTTCCTTTTCATTATCTTCATCATCATTATCATTATTATTATATTTTATTTCAATTATTAAACTGTTCTTATCACAACACACAAGGGTTTTTTTCTATTCTCCTCCCCATTCCACCAGAGGGGAAGAAGTGAGCGAGCAGCTGTGTGGTACTTAGCTGTCAGCTGTGGTCAAACCATTACGTACCCTCATCACAATCACACGTAGCCTCTGCTCTCATGACGAGGCAATTAACCAAACAATACCTAATGGGGGAGAAATCATTTTTTATAAGTTTTCACATCAGTGGAAAAATTACCAGCATCAAAAAACCCAGCAGTGACTATGTGCTTTGTATTTACATACTGATCAAGTTTTAGAGTAGCTGTCTTTAGCTCAGTTTTTACAGCCCCTTTCCACAGTAAAATCTAAGGCCACTGAAATCAATGATGTCAAGAGTCCACCTACTGTGGATATGGAAAGAATAATCTTCTTTTTTCCTCCTTTTACAAGCTGCACAGAAAAACATCTGGATGCATGTGTAAGTTTTGTTAGCTTATGCTTTTTTGTTTATATTATATATATATTATATATATATTTATATTTGTGTGAATATTCAGTAGCATGGCTCTATGCACAAGAAACATTTATTGAAGTGCAGCTGAATTTAAAAAATTAAATTTTGTACTTTCTTTTATTCTGAAAGTGACAGGGGAAGCAGTCATCCTTATCTTCCATGGGACTAGGTTCTAGAAGCTAAATCCAAGCATTTATGAAAGAACTGTGCTTACAAAAATCTCTCCTGAAGAAGGAAATGGCTTGCCTGGAACATAACTGCCAAGGAAGCTCATAACCAGAAAACAGAACACTTAGCAGGCTGGACAGGAAATGATCTCTTGTCCTGTAAACCTTTTAGACTTCCAAAGGGCTCCTGTTCTGCAGTAAAACAAAAGCAGATCTCCCAAAAATTTTCATGAGAAGCAGCAGTGGTAGAACAGCAGCTCAGGGACTAAGGAACTTGCATAGGAAGGTGGAGAAACAGTTTTACCCCTCTGGCCTGAACCGTGCAGAACACACAACAGGATTTGGTTTCCCTGGCTTTAAGATGCCTCCTAACTGCCGCACTATTTTACTGCTCTGGGGTGAATATTTTAGTCCTCTTCCTCTGGTTTTGACTAGAAATTTCATCCTGGAGTTTCTCTTACAATGGAGAACACAGGGAACCGGGAGCTACAGAATTTTTTTCCCTGCTGGTCATATGCAGTCTCAGACTTATGACAGTCTGAGGGAAGGGCAGTTTAGATGATTGCCCTCACTATTACAGGGGCAACATATTTTTACTAAGACCATGCCTTTTGCATGACTTTCTTTTTTCCACTGTACAGATAATTCCATCCCATCATTAAGCTTGAAGCTAGTATTTTTCTGCCAGTTTCACTTCATGCTTTTGAGCTGTAATCTCTGTGCTGTGTAATTGACTGGAAACAACTACCCATGCTTCAACCAGTTACCAGCCTGCAATGTATCATAACTTTAGCTTACTACTCAACAAAATTTCACACAAAACAGTATCAAAATATTCCTTAAAATCAGAAAAGCCTTGAGGTGTCTAGAAAGCGCATCTTTCCATGCCATCAGCAACATGGTCTCTATAAGGCTTATACACACTTGAGGAACTTCAACATGCATGACACATTTGACACAGGCTCACAGTCTGCTGTCCATATATTCACAAGTTTAGGAGTCATGAAGAGTATTGCTATGTTTTAAGTATGAAGCCTTGTGTCTGTTGTTCCTTCTGTTTTCTCAGTGACTCTGAAATCACATCAGAGAAAAAGAATCAAAGGACCTGAATCAACTCCCAATAAAGCAATAAAAAGATTGCACAAACCTCAGTAAAAGCTGAATCAGAGTCACAAGGATCCATCTTGCTATCTGTACACTATATTTTGTAAAACTCTGTGCTGTCACAGGGAAAACATGCAGTCAAGCACTGATCTTAAGAATCAAGGTGTTTCTATGAAAATTACTGGGATCAGGATGGACCAGCAGACAGGTACCATTCTCACATTGAATGGATATTTCTCTTAATACACACACACAAAAAAAACCCCAAAAAACAAAAACAACAACAACAAAAAAATTCTGGAACGATTACCCTGAAACTTCCTAAAATTCCAGCACTAATTTTAGGAGAAACATTTTTTTCACAACCTCATGCCCCCCAAACCAGGCTGGTGGCACTCTCAGAAATACTTTGGGAGAGCAAGAATATTTTTATAAAAAATGAGATGGCATCAAAGGACAAGGATATTTTTAAACCATGAGAGGACTTCAGCACAAATGGAAAAGAAAGTCACCAATAAACTCCTAGTCTGAGGAGCAAGGGTCACGAATTTCAGCCAGATCTATCTCTGCCGTCCACAAAGGCAGCTGCTCACAGTCTTATACTCCCCCAGCAGACCACAGATACAAGCATTGTCACAATATCACCCGCTTTCTTAAGAGCCCCAGAAATACTCTAATTGCTTTAAATGGTTATTTATTATTAGCTGCTATTAGCTTTCCTGTTCTCCCATTCTACCATCCAGCTAGCTCTGCTTTATTTTCAGCTGAATGCTTTCAGGTGCATCTGCCCAGGGAACGGCAGGCCCCGCAGTTTGCCCAGCTTTCCAAGTAGCACCGAGTGCTCATGAAATCAGAAGGTCTGACCAAAAAAAAGTAACTTCAATTATCTTTAAAGATTGTCTCAACCAGTGGGTTAGAAGTGTTTTTCTTTCATGTAAGGACAACTTAAATATGGCAGTCCCCTGCAGATAAATCTATAAAGCTGAAAGAGAAAAATCAAAAACTCTTAAAACAGCTAGAATATCTACAAAAACTTTACATAAGATGATGAAGTCAAGACATCAAACAGGATATGTCAAGGTAAATTACATTAGGAGATGTCAAAATATGTAATGGGCTTCTCTACTTCATTTGTGCAATCAATTTTCAGCTGGGGGCGGGCAGGGGGTGGTGGAAAGCACGAACAACCTTCTGGTTTGCCTGTAACCAAAGTCAGTATTAAAGTTTAGAGAGAGAGAGAGAGAGAGATAGGCCTTTTCCACACAAGGATAACCACTTTGCCTTTTCTCACAAGGATAACCACTTTGCCTTTTCCACACAAGGATAACCACTTTGCCTTTTCTCACAAGGATAACCACTTTGCCTTTTCTCACAAGGATAACAACTTTGCTTTTCCTCATAAGCACAACAACTTTGCTCACTTGCATGCATACATGGGAAACAAAATCCTAAGGCACACATTGTCCAAACTCCAGGATGTAAGGACTATTAGTGGAGGAGACAGTTTTCCCGTGAGCAGGTGTTGGTAATAACAATAAGCAAAGAACAACGAAATAACTAATTACTTCAAGGCTTTTGCAGATGTCATTCTATCTACATGAATAGTGGGTAGGGAAGAGTTATGGACACCAACAGGAACATCCTTCTCCTCCTCAAGGACTTGGGAAAGAAGAGTTATAACTACTAACAAGAACTTCTTCATCTTCCTCAAGGACCTGGGAAACTTCTGTCAACAATATTATCTTAAGGTGACTTATGACTTAATGCATTAAATGTGGGAAAGAACGATCACCACCAAAATCGCTAGAGACCCCTCACAGCCACCCCAGCTACACAAAATGCAAACGTGGTAATAAGTTACTGGAAATCACTTGAATATGCAAAATGATTCCAGGAAATGTAATGCATATGTATGTAGCCTGATAATATAACCAGGAGCTGCCTTGCAGTCAGCACAGACGCTTTGAGGTGCAAACCTCTGTGCACCCAGCGCTGTGAATAAAGAATGTTTGCTTTCTAAAATGCCAAAACAAGCTTTAGAGAGTTTTTGTATTTGCCAGCTTACAGTAACATGCTAAATAAAGGTTGATGGAAAATAGAAAACGGGACTGGGACTCCTGCACTCCCAGGTCTTCATAGACTTCTGTGCAATCTGAGACCAGTCAACGTTCTGCGCCTCCTTCTCTCCAGCTATAACAAAATACCTATATGGGAGAGCTTGCCACACTCCAGGCACTAGTAAATAAAAGGGATACTGGTATTACAAAAGCTGTAAAGCAATTCTATCTCACACAAAATGGATGGCTTTATTTCCTCTAATACAATCTGTGCCCGGACTGCTACAGTGAGATGCAGCTCAGAGAGCAAAGGGATGGTTGGCAAAATGCTGTCACTTTCACCCTGAGCAAACCTCTTGCTTTTTCATCACACACGTCTGGCTCCGCAGTTCCCAGGCACCCTGTGCCCTTCAGTCTGACTGAACAAGGAGAGCGCAACGATCTTAAACACAGACGCTTCCCAACCGTCGTCCTCTGCCTTTCTTTAGGACTCCTTGTCATTACTAAATGACAACTACTTCTGCAAGCACAAGAAATAACAAGGTCTGATTCTCTATACTCATTTCTCAACCCTGACTGTTTTGACCACAGCAGCTCAGGCTTTGAATAAAGGCTCAGAACCACCTGGATTCTCTGATGTCTAACTAGGGTTGTGCTCACACTGAAGTCTTTCTTTAAAGATGCCTTAGAGCATTTCTTCCCCCCCCCCATTCTCATGAAACCTGGAGGAACATAACTATCCCTCTGCTAAAACTGACTGAAATTTGACAGTAAATTTCAAACTTACTTGGAGAGGGAACTTAGGATATAAGATTGTGGTCATGTACACACAAGCAGATTGTGATCACACAAACTGGTTTTCTGAGGCAAACAGGATGAAAGCAGCTGTATGAAAAATTCTATTTTCACACTACAAGTAATTTTCCATCGTCAATAATACTTTAAAAGAAAGATCTCCATTTGTGAAAGAAAAGAGAAGGAAAAAAAGTGCAGAAGTAGCACAAATAACATTCTGAGTGGCAGAAAGTGCCCTCATTTTCAGCATTGTAATGCACCTTAAATCCCGAAATGAATCTTTAGCAGGGCATGCTTATTAAGTTGTGTTATTTCACTCATCTTCTACCTTCACAGTTCCTGTAATACAGGGTATTTTCCGGGCAAAACTTAAATCCACAACACTGAGTAGACAGAGCACTCAATTAGCTCTGTCTCTTAAAACTCATTTTTCTCCTCTTCTATTCGTGTTTCTGACACATGAGCTGGTATAATTTTTAGAACTCAAATTCTGCAACCCCCTTGCTGCTGTTGGACCTCCCATCAGTTTCTTAACAGGCTTTTCTTTAGTCAAAAAGAAAAAAAATAAAATATCAAAGGAGCACTTTTCAAATGGAGAAACATCTGGTAACTACAATTTCCATGACAATGTCTTGACTACAGATGATTCTCAACCTAAGTCTCATATTCTCCCAGAAAGCAAATCCTGCCTATTGAAAACTTCACACAAATTCTATACAACTCTTTCAAACTACTTAAGGATTGCTTAAATTACTGAAATTCTTAATTGTCTTTGGAAGTGCACTGAGTCAGACACTTATATTTTTACATTTACCCTGCTGGAAATAGGTGCTACTTCTCTTAGATCCACAGTTACCTGACGCCCAGTGTTACTGGTACCTAGGCTTCTCAGATAGATGCCTTTTGGACTGTGCATGTTCATATGGCTACTGCTGCCTGGACCATCTGCTGCCAAGTAACACGGGGACACTTCTGTCCCTCCAGTACTAACCAAGTCAATCTTCCTCGTGGATGGGGATCTCAGATCAGTAAATCATCTCTATATGCTATGGGGTCATGATGAACACAGCCCTAGAAGGCTGAAGGCCTCAAATTTTCTTCTCAGATTTAGGGAACTGCAATCCCACTGCACACCAGTGAAATTATCTGGCTGTTCAGACAATTTACTAAGCAAGAAATCTTCTTTTACTACTAGATTATGTAAATTCTGCAATCTTCCTATGAAGCGTGTAGGCATGATTAGTGTAACCTGTTCTTTTTTTTCCCAGTCTCTCATATAAGATGATCAAGAATTCAAATCCTCAACCATTACTTCCAATCCTCTGCAATTACATGTTATAGTTAAGTACTTAGTTACAGGATTCATGTTATTTTTCTAATGATGAAACACAATTTCTCTAAAACACATGAAGGATGCCATACTGCTGTTTGCTGGTCGGAGAAGACAGGTTTAGCTTTGGAAGACCAGCTAAACCGTGTCTTTAGGGGAATATGTCACCGTTTAACGCATGTTACAAGGTGCACTTTATAAAGCTGCAGACCATAAAGTATATTATTGTACTCTTAATTGCATGATCACAGGTAATTCCTCTAAGAGTAGTCAGTAGTGCTCCGCATGTGCCTACCTGCCTCCACTAACTCAAGAAGAGTCTGACTGATTTTAGCGAAAGCAGAGCTGTTCCCTGACTCAGAACAGCATTTGTAACACAAGAAATCTCACGTAATTACATTGGAGCACAAAGCTGAGCTGCTTTGCACCTAATCAGTCAGTAGTGGCAGAACTATCGCTGCCATGGTCAGCTGCTGAATGCTGGACCTCCAACTTTGAACTAGGAGGTTAGTGTCTGCATGAGATCCCAGAAAAGAGGGCCACATATACATTGAGCAACCTGTGCACATCCCATTACATGATCCAACCTATACTGTACTTACAGGTAAAACATTTTTGAAAGGCTCAAAAATTGGCCCAACAACAAAGTTGATGGCAATACTAAAAGGTAAGTCTTCTTTTATAGAGAAGACTATAATTTTGTTCCTCTGGCAAAATTTCAGCTTTCAATTTCCAACCTTTTCAGAACTAAAGCTCTTCAGATGAACACAGAAATCTGTTTTAATTAGGATTCTGAAATGTGTTTGATTTTTTTCCCCCACACATTCTTATTCAAGCCTTCCATTAAATTTTCAACCTCCAGTAGAATCTGTCTGGAAAATTTCAAGCAGAACAGTTAAAATTTCAGAAAGTTATGAGCAGCTGGAAGTAGAGGTTTGAAAGAAAACACCCACAAATCCTGAACCAAAGCCGTCAACAGCACTTCAAAGTAGTATAATGCCTACAGCATCTTCAGATTATCTCAACTCATAATAATCTTCTGAAAAGCATTTTTAACAAGAACCAGTTGGTTGCCTTGGAATCACAGCTAAGGGAGAGAGGGTCCTTCAGCCAGCCAATACCTCAAGCATTAGCACCCAGGAATTTGTGTGAGTGCTCTACAGACCACACATGCTGCATCCACCTTGAACAGTCAGAGCCTGTAACAGTCAAGTAACAATTTAGGATCCTATGAAGCAGACAAACGATTCCATTGGCATGTTTCTTATTCACTAGTGTGTGCACTTAAAGCAAGCATTTTGTCTGCACTACTGTTTAACCAAATGTTGATGTTAAAATACTATTTCCTCTCAGATTGTGTCAAATATTAATGCTAAGGGAGCTGGACTAAATCCAGATTTCAGCTAGTACAGATGTCGTGGCCATATACCCTTTATTCTGAAGTCACACTAGTGGCAAGTTACATGTGAACAGAAGTTCTCATGTTAAAAGCTTTTCAGCAACTTCCTATTAGTAAAGTTGTCAAAAAGTAAGAACTTCTGGGGGGTAGAAGAAGCAAAGTGGGTAAGTATAATCACGTTCTTAAACTCTGCCAATCCTAACGGGCTCTTACAGGTTCATCTTATGAAAATCTGTTCTACAATTCAAAGATTTATTTCTCTCCCAGAGCACAGGACTTTTGTCATCCCAGTTTTGAGCAGACTACGTTATTCCCCATGGGTAAGTCTCTGCTGGATGCAGACAGTGACTAAGCCATTCCAATCCCATACACAGTTTTGGCCAAGTTCCTTAGTTCCACCTTCACAGCTGCCCCCTGCATTAGAGAATTTGATGTTCAGCGCTTTTAGAAAAAGGAAGCTGTATTTCCCACCTTATCCATTTGTAAAATGGGAATAATCATCATCATTGTTACCATGGAAGGAGAGCAAGACTTAGCAGCTAAAATATCCATGCTATTTAGGCATTATAAATTCCCCTTGGTTTTGCTGAAAACACAGCAGAGGCAGCTTAGTTAGTTCATCCTCATTTCCTGCTTCTGCAGACCCTCCACTGCAGCACAGGAACCAGACACCTGTGGAAGGAGTCAGAGCAGGGCTGCTAGTGCCGCCCAGCCCACTGCCACTGCCGTCACCACCAGGAACCATTGCCAGTCCTGCTCCTGGGTGCTACAGGAAGAGGAAGAATATACAGAAAGGATAAAAATAGGAGGGATACAAAGTTTAGTGAAGGATCATATTTAAAAGTGCAGTGTGTTCATGTAGAAGGACAGGTACACAGCATGCACACCTACACCTCCTCCCCTCCCATGTGTAGACCTCTCCTGTATATGGCTCTCTTTCCAAGTGCATTAGAATATTCTTCAGAAAAAAGTGTGATTTTAAAAAATAATTACGGTAGTTAAAATTATTGAGGAATCCCACGTAAACAAAGGACATGCAACAGGCCCTTTGGAACCCAGCTCCGGAGAGAGATGGCTCTCTGCAAATACAGGAGCACCCTCTGGTGCTCAAAGACAGGTTGAGCATCTTATTTAAACCTCAAGAATTAATTTCTGAAATGATCAATAAGAAACCAGCTCTGTTTGTATCTCTTCCAGTCCACTAGGCCTCAAAATTAGTAACCTTGTAAGAGGAGGTAGAAATGACTAAATTATAAAGCACAGATCACACAACCGGGGCGATTAAGTCCTTTCACACAGGAAAAAGCAGGTAGTGTTAGGACAAGGGGAAATGGCTTTAAACTGGAAGAGGGGAGATTGAGATGATATATTAGGAAGAAATTCTTCACTGTGAGGGTGGTGAGACACTGGCACAGGTTGCCCAGGGAAGTTGTGGATGGTCCTCCCTGGAAGTGTTTAAGGCCAGGCTGGATGAGGCTTTGAGCAACCTGGTCTAGTGGAAGGTGTCCCTGCTGATGGCAGGGGGGTTGGAACTGGATGATCTTTAAGGTCCCTTCTAACCCATTTTATGATTCTATTCTATGAAAACTGCTGACACACAGGCACAGGGCCTTCTTCAGTACCCTGCCTTCAAAAACGCCAATGCCACATGTTTTAAATTAATATCAGAGCTGCCCACTCCAGTACAACTTGTGAAGGCCACTCATAGAGTTTATGTCATACTGGAAACATATTTCTCTGTAGGCATTAGCATGAGGAAAAAATAATTTCTGCTTTTTGTAGGTGCTCATTTGTTCAGGGGACATTCCCATTATACACACAAATACTTGCTAAGATCTCATTCTTAATAACAAGCTCCAGTATTTTGTTCCAAAGCCCAGTGGTACAAAATTTACTCACTTTATCAAACCTGATGCTGTTTTTTCTTTCCATTTGGTTGGCTGGGAGAGAACTACTGGGTTCCACCCACAAAACACTACTGAGTGACCTTGGCACGTTACTTAGGCACCAGTGTCTCTGGTCTCCATCTGTGTAAGGATACAGGTGAACACAGAATAGTTTTGGAGGATTAGACCAAGCACAGTGCTTACTTCCAGGAAATACTCTTTTGGTGAGTATTCCTGGAGCCACAATTACAGTTCAAGGTCAATGTTCATGGAAAAAGCCCTCTTCAGACTCATAGCAATAGGTGTTCCCTACTGTTTCTCACCATTAAGAGAGTATCCCACCAGGCTATACTAGATCACCAGAATATTTTAGAAACTGATACTAAAATGCTCAACTGAGCAGCCAAAAATGCAGTTTTCAGAGGTGCACTATTCCTCTGGCTCCAAGGAAACAGACACTATCAAACAGAAAAAGATCAAAGGTTCAGGTCAGTGTTTAGCCACTGGGCACCAAGACAGTCAGAGGGTGGAGAACACAACACACGAGATGAGGCTGGGAGAACGGAGCTTGATCAGCTTGGAGAAGAGAGGGCTGAGGGTGACCTTACTGCTGTCTACAACTACCTAACAAAGACACCAAAAAGACGGCGGTAGGCTCTTCTCAAAGGTGCACAGAGATAGGACACAAGTCGAAGCATGGGACATTCCAGCTACATACTAGGAAAAAAAAAAGTATGGAGAGGGTGGTCTCCTGGCACTGGTTGCCCAGAGGAGGTGTGCAATCTCCATCTTTGGAGAGGTCCAGGACTTGCCTGGACACAGCCTGGAGCTGCCTGGTCTGGTTACACCCCTTTTTGAGCAGCTTGGGGGTCCTTTCCAACCTAAATGATGATTCTATGATTCTTATTATAGCTTGGCAGCTCCTTGCCCAAAGTTAACGTCCACCCTTCCAAGCTTCTCCAGAGCCTACGCAGATCTGTTGGGTCCGTATATTAACAATGGTCTTATATGTGCTTTCAAAAAATTAAGAGCTCTGACTTTTCTGATTTATACTTCTTATGTATGAATGTCATCCACATCGAATCTGTCTGGAACAATTCTCTAAATAACCACTGGCTCTGTCATCAAATCCTTTTATTTTTTTATTGCCAACTGAAAGGAAAATTTGTAACTTTTCTTTATTCCTGGCCATGGTTCAATGGGTAATTCCTGAATTTCTTCAGTTTCTGACAATATTAATTAAAAAAAACCCAAAACCCCATAAAATTAGAACAGATGGGTCAAAGTTATTAAGAACTGTATCTACAACCCAAAGGACCTGGAGAGACAACTCTGGGTGATAAAGGGAGGTTAGTATCGAATTTTCATTAGGTAATGCTAGATAACTTGGACTATCATATGGTCAACTACTCGAGCCATCCCATTCGTCAGAAGAGCCATCAATGCAGCTAAAATTACTTTTAGAGAGATGGCAATATCTGCAAGCCAAAGCCAAGACTCGCCTACAGTAGGAGGTAATTTATCACATGGATTCTGAACCTGTCAACTTTATATTTGCAGGGTGGTATTTTATATAGCACTTAATGTCATAAAGATGGCAGCATCAAACTGCTCCTGGAACAAAGGAAAGTTGTAATTTTTAGCAGTTTTCATTTGGCTGACAGAGGGACAAAGACTCTGTTATTCTATCAGCCACATCTTCTGCAATGTACATAGCCTATCTGCTCAAAAAGTAAATTAGCAATACTTGGAAACACTAGTTCAAGAAGAAACCATGTCATTTTTTTGGTGCTCATAGGAAGACTCACCATACAACAAGCACTTAAGCACACACCTGATAGCATTTTGGTTATTTTTTTCCTCACACTGCATAAAATGTTTTCTTTTTTCCTGTGATGAAAATGCTGCAAATGAGTTACCCATTAAGTAAGGAAACTTGTCTTTGTGGTTGGTTCTGTCATGCAAGCTTACAAATTAAAAGGTCAGGCCACTTTGCAGCTGAAAAAAAATCAATGTTAATCACCAGCTAACAGTCTAGTGAAAGATGGAGCCAGGCTCTTCTCAGTGATGCCCAATGGTAGGACAAGGGGCAATGGGTGTGAGCTGGAACACAGGAGGTTCCACTTAAACTTGAGAAGAAACTTCTTTACAGTGAGGGTGACAGAGCACTGGGACAGGCTGCCCAGGGAGGGTGTGGAGTCTCCTTCTCTGGAGACATTCAAGACCCGCCTGGACGCCTTCCTGTGTGATCTCATTTAGGTTCCTGCTCCGGCAGGGGGATTGGACTGGATGATCTTTTGAGGTCCCTTCCAATCCCCAACATTCTGTGATTCTGTGAAACCAAGTCTTGTTTTAAGACCAAAGAAACAAATCTCCTCAAGCATTAGGGAAGTGTCTTTTGGGGAGATTTTGCATTTTTTCCTGGAAGAGTTAAAAATGCCTTTTTTTTTTTTTTTTCAAAGGGGAACTATTTTGCAACAAAAAGTACATAATTTGAAAATTATTAAAAGAAAAGTTATTTTATATACATGCACTTGTTCAGGAAAGTATATTAGCAGGAAAGATTTTTGTCTGTTTATATGATCAGCTCTGAATGACAGCTGTTCACCAAAGTTATCCCATTTAACCAGCTAATCCACTGTGGCTGAGATTACTGGTTCCCAAATGAAACTCCTGTAAACCAAGGTATATTCCACAGCTGCCCCATGAGCCGTACTGCCTTTATAAAGTCTGCAGCTGAAAATTTGATCACACCATGATAATGGTGGACCATGAGGAACCCAGAACTCACCGTTATCAAGTTCTAGAAATGGGCAATTTGCTTCTTATTTTCTAAGATCCATTTTTCAAAACATTAAATAAGTCTTTTCCACTGATGAATCAAAGTATTTTAATAAATTACTCATTTTTCTTCCCTGTCTAAACTGAGGATTTCCAAGTTGATATTCTCTAAGCTGTGAGTTTTACCAATGAACTGATGATAACAATAACAATAAACATAGAACACACAAGTTGTAAAAATTTCTGTTGAAGTGCTCGTCTCCAGATATAGACAAGATTGTGGTCAAAATTGCAAGACTGAAAGCTCTACCCCAGGAAAGTCTACTTCATATATATTTTCCCCTAACTTTGCAAAAACAACTAAGGTAGTTGGACACCCAAATTCCACTAACCACGTGCTGCTCCATCCACAAAATCAAAGCCAGACGGCATCATATTAGTCAAGTCACCTGGCTTTTATGTGCCTCAATTTCTTTATGGGCAAGAAGGAAATAATATTTGTCCATCCTGTTGTTCAAAGAGTCTTTGTAACATCAGCAGCGGTTGTCAAGATGTGCAAGGGTGAGAATAATTGTTTTAAAGAATGGAGGGAAAGGAAATCATCCAACTGCACTCACATACAGCCTCTCCAAGCACAAGAAGGCTCTGTATCTGTGTGACACGCTGCTGGTGTACAAAGGTCACTGTTCTCTGGCAAATGCTGTGTTTCCATATCTGGAACATTTTCAAATGTCAGAGTGCACCAAACTCATTAATAAAAATAAACTAATGCTGTTAAGATGATGGTTTAATATGTCTCTGCAAGTGATTACAGGAAAGGCAGCAATAAAGAATGCTGCATTCCAGCAGACAAGTGAGGTGGCACATCTCAGATGGAGATAAGCAAGTTTCCCTCTGTGAATTTACTGCCCACTCTCCACAGCAGCCACGTGTCACACATGTACAGTCAAGACGCCGGAATGCCTTAGAGCTGGTTGGAAATACTGTCACCTGATGGCAATG